>NC_068316.1:6498264-6798264 GCF_025860055.1 Xyrauchen texanus
TTTTAGATGATTCAGTCGAACCAATTCGCAAACAGTGAAGAGGTGACTCAGAGTAAACAGTGATTACATATAATTAAAATTGTAAATAATTATTAATAATATATTGATAATTGATATTTGTGAAATTTTTAACAAGATTGTAAATTATGTTGTTAACAATGTATTGACCCTAGTCAAGGTTGACACCATATTTAATTAAATTATGAGGTTAAGAGGGATATTTAATTTGACAACAGGAGTCTTTTGTCTACTGAAATTTTTAAATTATTGGAATTATTGTAAATATGTTTTTAATGTTTCATCAACCTAACGGCTAACAATAACAAAACACAACACTACACCCCAATTCATTGAACAAACTCTACTTCTATCCCTCACATTTTCATTCGTCAACTTCAAAATATCATCAACATTATTAAAATCTATAGCCTATTAATGAAACAATACCAAATATTTGACGCATTTATAAATGCAGCACAAAGAAAAAACCGGTTCATTTAAAGGAACTGTCCAAATGAGCCGAGTCGCTAAAATGAATCAAGCATTCACGTTAGCATGACCGATGACATCTGCTGGAAAAAAATATTTACTGCATGCCACAAATAAAATAAAATAAACCAACCGCAAAATTGTGAGTAACTGTTTTTCAAGAGAAACGACCGTTGCATTTCGTTATCTAACCGTGTGAAAATAATTAACGATTAAGGTGTTATTCGTTAACATCTCTTGGGACGAAGAGGCGACGTCCCCTTTAATTCCACTTAGACGAGCTGTGATAGACAGCTTGAATGATCTGCGGGGGCTGTCCTTAAAGGGCGTTCCCAAATGTCAGTCATCCAATCAGCATCGAGCGCATTGTCAAGTACGGAACTTGTGACGTAGCAGCTAGGCACGTTCACCATTCTATGCGGACGATAAATAAACAGCTTCTGCCAACAAATCCAGATATTGAGCATTTTGGAGATTACTTATTACAATTATGGACTCCACATCGGTAAGCGAACCTTGTAATTATACAGAATTGCTTATTTAGCTATTGTAAAGGTTAATGCATTGCTATATTGGCTTGTCGTACTTGGATAAAACATGATAAACTATGACAAGTGTATTAAGTTTCTATTGACCAGCAGCATTCAAATGCTTTAGTTTGTGCTTCTTAAAGATTTAAGTTATACGTCATTGTTACTGTAAAAGTTTAAGATTACATGGAAACGTGAAGTAGGCCTAGACATCAGGAAAGCCTCTTGGGACATCCATATTAAACATTACCGATTTAAGATAGATTTTGTCACGCGTATATAGATTAGTGAC
Source organism: Xyrauchen texanus (assembly GCF_025860055.1). Lineage (NCBI taxonomy): Eukaryota > Metazoa > Chordata > Actinopteri > Cypriniformes > Catostomidae > Xyrauchen > Xyrauchen texanus. Next base: position 6,499,576 of record NC_068316.1, read on the forward strand.
AAAACTAGGTGCCTAATTAACACTTTTTGTGTGTAGAGTGGTTTAAGCTGTTTTTAAAAAAAAAAATTTTTTTTTTAAAGGGATATGACTTGGCCTATTCACACTGGACATGTATTTAAGATGATCAGAAATGTATAAGTTTGAATAAAAATAAGCATTAAGTCATGTGCATGGGAACTGAAGCATGATCTTGTTGCTCAAAGTAGTGTAGGAAATTAAACGTTTGTCATTTTAGATTAAAATGGGTAAAAAAAACTGTTAGTATAGAAACTCGGTAATAATGTCCCATGTGATAACATCAACTGTTACTTTCCATTTATTTTTTTTTACAATTTAATTATGTGCATTTAAAATATATAATCTAAAAGTATATTAACTTTACATCATCTGCGTGATATTACTGTATTGTTGTCATGTTTATTATTGAGATTAATGAAAGTGATTGTATATTCTTTGCACTGTACTGTATTGTTGTTGTTATTATTACTTTATATCATTATATTCTTATTGTTTTAGACTATTGGGGGGTTCATGAGAACTCTTACGGAGATGGGCTTCAGTGAAGATCAGATTCAGGCGGCGATGCAAGCAGGTTTCTTCTCTGTACCAGATGCAGCTGAATGGTAAATATTATTTAAGATGTCACATGCACATTTTTGCTTTGAATAACTGGATCACATTTTGCTGTTGTGAATAAGGTTATATCAATTTGATTGAAGGCACGCAGTCTATGTTACTGTATACCCTGCATTGTATAAATGCATAAAAAATCAACAATGCAAGAGCATTCTGTTAGAATTTTTTTTTGGTGTGCCAACTTTGACATCATGCTATTGGGTTTTCAGATATTTACAAATTGACATTTTAACTTGAACCATCTGTTTCAAGTCAGTATTGCTATTTAATCCATTTCGAACAGCAAACAATGGGCTTAGTCACTGGTTGCCCTTTAGTTCGTAGGCTACATACTCACTGGTGTAGTTGAATTCAGTGCCTGTATAATGGTAATGTTTTGATATTGCATTGTGGTTTATAATAATCAGGCAAAACACTTTCTTATATTTATTTGCACATTGCTCTGAAGGCTTTTACAGGGTGGGAGTCCACGTCATAAACTGGTCAAGCAGTCTTCACAGCCGCCAGAGACGGCATTCTCTGCATTCAACCCCCCAAAAGATGCTCTGTGCTCCAGTAACTCACAGTCTGAAGCAACAGGTAAAAAAAACTAAAAACAGTTTGTTCATTTATTCATTGTTTTTGGATAACATTAGTACACTTGTTTTACAAGAGGGTCAAACTTCTGCAGAAAATGCGATTACAAATAACCTCACATGTGACTCAGAAGTCATGTTGCTTGATGCAATAGTATGTAGTAGATTATAAGTAGTTCACTTATGCTAATAATTGATTCTGAAATGTTTTGAAATGCAGAGGAAGTCTGTTTTTACTGTTTGAAGGTCCTTCTTTGGTCTTGGGACCCCCCTCCGTCAACACTCCCACAGGAAAAGAACATCCACCCCTGGAAACACGGATCAAACAGGACAAGAGTAACTTCCGTGAGCAGCAGAGGCAGCGAGTAGCCCAGGAGGCACAGCAAGAAAGGAGACAGAAGAAACAGGTATGTCGTTGATAAGTTTCATGCACAATGTGGTTCAACAAATGATAACTGACACCAAAAAATGCTAATTCTGCTGGACACTAAAGGTGAATATGAAGGTGAAGAATAGCTTTTCTGAAGGAAATAAAAACTAGTGGTTGACCGATAAAAAATGTACATTTTTTTTTTAAGGTTTATTTTGTGTGAAATTTTGTAAATATAATGTTAAATAAAAGTGAATAAATTTTTTAGCACTTATGTACGTCATTTACTATCCTGTTAAATTGTGTGGGGAAAAAAAACTTGGCCTCTTGTTTATATATAAGAAATATATTTTTATGGATTGGAACAACATGTGTGAGTAAATGATGACATGATGAAAATATTTTTTTTGGAGTGAACTGTCTCTTCAATGGTTTGTCCTTTTAATCAGGAGCGTGAGTTGGTATTGAAGAGAATAGCAGAGGACCGGCGTAGTCAGCAGGAAAAGGCCCAATCCGAAGCCACCGCAGAGACCTCTCCATCCAGTGGACTTGGACAGAGACTTGGTGGACGTGTGGAGACAAGCATGGACAACCACTGCATCCTCATGGTAACAAATCAAAGGTTAAGGGTTCTAACAGTCGTAGAAACCTTGAAAGTATCAGGGAATTCTAAAATTATGACTTGCAGGCCTGGAAAGGTCATGGAAATTAATACTATAAAAAATATTCCGCTAGATGCCTTGGGTAGTGCAGTTTGCTGACAAGCCATAGGAATGTCTGATTTATGAGTAATTTCAAAATCCGTCTGCATTATTCATTTGCCACTCAGTCAAAATTATATATATATAAATCTGTTTCCAGTGATCACCGAAAACTAACTCTTTACTTTGGTATTTTCGAACAACTACTGCTGCCAGTTACATAACTAAAATGTACAGTTATTTGTTTTAAGGTCTAACCTTTTTGATTTGTTTGTGTCTGGTGTTGTAGATTCGTCTCCCTTCTGGGGAATCTATGCGTGAACGTTTCCCTGCAGACACTCCACTAAGCCACGTTGTTGAATACATTGTCAGTCGCCACCCTATGCTTCCCGCCTTCTCCCTTCTGCAAGGATTTCCACGCAAACGCTTCGGAGATGCAGAGCTGGCCTGCTCCCTCCGGTCCCTGGGACTGACCCCCAACGCTGCACTTTGCATACAGACCACACCCCCCGAAACACCTCAGGACCCGCCAAGTCCAGCTTCTCAATTGGCTGTTGTAGGACAGCCAGAATCGGAGTTGCAGGAGGAGCCGGTGGCACCACCCATTGAGCTGCCCCAAGAAGAAGGCAGAGCTTTAGAGGAAATGGTTTTACCTCCACCCCTGCCCAATCAGCTGTGGGAGGAAGCAGTGGGGTACGCTGGGATTCCTGGGGTCGAGCCTCCACTCTCAGGACCTTCTCACTTCTGGGGTAAGAAATGCGGGTCATATAGTGCCTAGACCAGTAGTTTCCACAGGCCTCTTCTGATTGGGTTAAGGACTGCAGGGGATAAAACGATGCTAAATGACAAATAACTAACCATATAGTTGTGCATTTTGGATAGCGGCATATATAGGCTTATCCATTTTTAAAGGAATATTCCAGGTTCAACACAAGATAAATTCAATCAACATCATTTGTGGCATAATGTTTTTCATCATTTGTGGCATTACCACCAAAATTATTTCGACTCGCTCGTCTCGCCTTTTCTTTAAAATAAGCACAAATCTGGGTTACAGTGTGGCACTTACAATGGAAGTCAATGGGGGCAATCCTTAAAAGTTAAAATACTCACGTAAACACTATGTGTTATAATTGTAGTGTGATAAAATCCCAAACCTTCCCTTTTTTGTGTAAAGTTATATAAACTTTGTTGCCAAGATGATGTAAACCCTAAAACGGCCCTAAAAATATTTTAAAATATATTTAATCTTTACAGCTTGAATAAAACACTATTTTTAACAGAGGAATAAATGTGTAAGTGCTTTTATAAAATAACAAGCTTCACGGTTTTGCCTTCAAATGCTCTAAAGATTGCCAGCATTGACAATTTAAAACCCTGAAGCAAAACCACAGAACCTCTGCCTTGCACAAATATTCTTGTCATTTGAAAATTCAAGCAATCTTTTGTAATTGGACACTTTTTTTCCTGATAGGACGAGGCCAGAAACTGGTGCCAAATGATGCTGAAGATGAAGAACGTTTGGAAAATGAAGAGCAACCAGAAGAAGTTTTACCTCCTTATGATTTCAACGGTATATACCATTTTAATTTTTACCAGATTTTTACATTTTCAAAATAAATATAATCTTGAATGGGGTTATCAGCTTTGAGACTCAAAAAAGCAGACCGCTGTTATATACAGGTAATTAGTGGACACTCTGCCACTCTGGGTAATATCATCCAGCTAATCCTTAAAAACATCCAAAGAACTGTAGGTTTGTCTGCTCTTGCACAAAGCAATCATGGTTAATAGGAAAGTACAAACATGGCTTACTGCAAAACTTGGAGGCAAAACTACACCAACATTGAAACTAAAAATAAACATAGGATTTTTAATTCACATTGCCTTTGTTGGAGTCACAGAGACATGCTATCATGAAACATTGGGTTATTGATTTCAGAAATATCAGTATTGCTGCCTTTGCAGATTTACCATTTCTATACTCAAGTCAGTCGCAGATCTTTGCTTGGTAGTCCCACATAGGACAAAGCATGGATCTTTAGTGAATGACCAAAGTTTGAGAAACCCAGGGAACTCGGGCAGATTGGGAAAGAGGTGAATGCCCTCGGTTGTCCTAGTTAAAACCCGGTTTATAAATTAAAACCCTTTCACCACATTTAAATGACAAAACCAGCAATTACAAGCGTTAGAGCTCCATATCCTGAACCATATCGACTCTCTCATTGGAAATTGAAGTCTGAAGATTTTATACGCTGCCGCAGAAGATATCTGATTGACTGAAGAAGTGCTTTGGACTTCATTTTAAGATGCTGTGAATTTGTTTGCAAGAGACTCCCAGCAGCTGCATTGATTTTCCACTGCGTCCTGTAAACATGGTAATATATGGTAATTATCCTCCGTTCTTTCCAGGGCAACTGTTTTCATATTGAGGCTGTGTAATTGAATGCATGCTTAATTTGCTGTTAGCAAGACATATAATTTACTTGATGTGCTTTTGGATTGTAGAAGTAAATCATCTTCATTGTTCTGTTGCGTTTTATATCTAAAATATATCTTTTTGCATAAGCTTTCCGTCTAGGACACGTCCCCCACCTGGAATTACCAAAGAGAAATTCATAAAATCTTAAAATGTCATGGAAAAGTTGTGGATCTTCCTATAGTCAATAAAATGTTTCTAGTCATGCTCATCTCTATACTATATAATCCGCTAGAATTTGCTTTTTGTAGGTGCAAGACTGCAAAGTCAATACATGGTTTAAAGTGTGTGTGTGTGAGAGGTGGGGGGGTGGGGTTGTAATGTGCTCAGTAAAAATAAATATGTGACATTTAAAATACTTCATCTAAACTGTATAGCATAGTAAAGATAACTTGTTCTTTGTCTTGCTTTGGCAGGTCTGCCTCAGTTGCCCCTCTTCCTGGACAGGGCGAGAGGTGGACTGGAGCTGAGACACCACTGGCCAGAACAAGGCAATAGACTCCGGTAAGACAAGTCTATCAAAGACTCCAGTGCAAGTGTATGCAATACAAATGTGTCTTTTGTGGCATTTAGTCCATGTCTGTTAGCTTTGGGGCCATCTAATGCTTGTGTACTGTACTTCTAAAAGTTGATGACTCATCTTGCACTTACGGTCAAATGCTCTTTTATAAGAGTCTGTAATAGCAAGGAACATGGTTCATAGATGTGATGTAAACTAAAGGCTATTTCAAGGCAATTTTTAAAAGGGGACAAGAACATATTTTGATGTGGATTGGGCCTTATGAAATCTGTATTATTTTGTCCATTCTTTTTATTTTTGTCCTTAATTCTGTGTTTGCCATTAGATTTTTTTGTTTCTGACTTTCATGTTTTGAAGTTTAATTTAATTTTAGCATTAAAAGGGAATCTAATCAAATAAATTCATAAAACTTTATTTAAATGAAAAAAGAACTATGAATTTCAACATAACATTGCATGTGTTTAATCAAATATCAATGTGCTTATTTACAGATACTCACTGCACAATCCAAAAAAACAATGCTGGGGTTATTTTATTTGTATCATATAAAGTGCTGTACAACAGAATATCACAGTATAAATGAAAACATTGATAAAAGCAGAAATTCAGTACAACTGCACTCTTGCTTGTGAGATATTGCTTAATATGATGATTAAATTTAGTATAACATGAAGATTACATTTTACTATACAGTAGTAAATGTAATTTTCATTTGTCCATTTAAATAAAGCTTTTATTTTTGCGGAAAACTGAGTGAAGACCTTTCGGTTTGTTTATTTGACTAGTTTCTCACCTGTGAATAAGTAGTTTACTCTATGGCCTTGTTTGATTATAAAACTGCAAAAGGCTGCGATTTTAATTGATTAAATATATAGTCTGCATGTGCTGCGTACTTCATAGTGAATGAGCAGCGCTTCTCTGTAATCTACTTACACTACTTTCAGTATATGATCGGCTTCACATTTATTTTGAAGTGTGCAACACACGCAGAATATACTGTATGTTTTGCGGTTTAATAACCACACTACAACGTATGATTTTAATTTATTAATTGCGCATTCATATATAAATATTTTCCCAAATATGTCAAACTCTTTGTTGTATTATTAATTTCATTTTTATGACTGGATTCCAAGATTCTGGCAGCGTGTTTTGCATCGTGGAAATCATATGGCCCTATTTGTCCCATCCAAAATTCATGGAGATTTTATGGAGTTTTCTTTAATGTGTAATTCATTGTACTTTCAATTGGTATACTTTTTGCATCACTTTGAATTTTGATTATGACTAACTGACATTGCAGCCACATGCTACATTAACCCTGCATCCTTTTAGCAGTCCAACTTAACCAGATGCTATATGCAGTCACAATATGTTAAACGGTGTACTGATCTAGAATAAATTGTCTTTTGTTGCATTTTTCTTAGTTTGAAGCAAACTTAGTGGCACAACTATTGAGTGAATTTGCTTGCAAGGCTCATTATGCACGACTAGTTTATGTGCTTTGAATGTGACGTGTTTTTGTGACTATTATTGGTTGTGTGCTGAAGGGAGGCAGAGCCTAATGATCTAGCGGCAGACCCTGAGGTGGGGCGTGCATTACGAGGGGCTGCGGGTCAAGCAGCAGTGCAGCGTTTACAGAGAGCAGCCCATAATGACGAACAGCAGGGGACACACGGACAGCCCTCACCCCCCAAAAAAGCTTTCAAGACCCCCCGCGTGCCCTCTCTCTGCTCCATGGCGACCAGGACCACCGTTACCCTCATGACAGGTCAGAAAAAGACTAAACCGTGTTTACCAAATTACATAAGTGCTTCCAGGTTCAATACAAACCTGTTTTGAACCCAGAATATTCCTTCAAGAAAAGCCATTAATCATGAGTGTGCCTCTCTCAGCTCCCAGCATGCAGTACAGTAGTAGTCTAGCGTGTTTGACCCCAGAGTTGGCTGAGCTCTTGTTGGCTCACATGGCACGTGAACGTCTCCTTCGACCACGTACCCTGGAGCTTTTCTTCGGCTGCCCGCTGCAGAAGTTTGTCCTAAACTGCTACCCGTACACCACCAATGAGCTGCTACGGCAACTGAGGGCGTTTTCCTGCCTCAAGCATCTCAGCTTTTTCAACTCCCCACTTATCACAGGTGTGTGAGATTGTGTGTTCATCTTGCACTGTTGAGAATTGCTTGGCATAGAGACTCAAATAGTTCACACAAAAATGAAAATCTGTCATAATTTACTAATCTTTATATCATTCCAAACCTGTATTTCGACTTTCTTCTGTGTAATACAAAAAGAGATGTGAGGAATGTTGACGCTACCCTTTTCCATACAAAAAAAAAAAAGTGTATGGGTACTGGATCTGTTAATTTTCAAAAATGTCAGCAACTAATAAAATTATAAAGCAGTCCATACGACTGGTGCGCTATATTCCAAGTCTTCTGAAGCCATATGATATCTTTGTCTGAGGAATGTATTGAAATGTATATTGTTATTCTGGTTACATTTTACAATAAGATTGGGGTTAGAATCCAAGAACCGGTTCCATTTATTTATTTAAATACCAAAGATTTTCATGTCTTTAGGTTCCATTAATGGTTCTTGAATGTGAATTTTTCCACCGATGCGGATGGAACACCATAATAAAACACAGTGTTTCCTGCTGCACTATTAAGTGCCAACGCTGCCTCTACTGAATCTACAGTGTGAAACACAGCACAATCTGATTACTGAATGACTTACTCTGAGCAGATTCTTTTGCATCTACAGCGCCACCAGTTTAGTTCGGTTCCAGAACGAATGACTCTTATGAGCCGGTTCTTTTAAATCTATAGCATGAAACACAGAGTGTGATCAATTTCAGGACCCTTCTACTTAGTGTAGCTTACAAACTTAGCCTAAATTAGCATAATGCATTGGTGCACAATTTTGCTACAGGTAGGTGTCAGTTTACGGGTCTTTACATTCAACAGAGTGCAACTGTTTGATTCCGGATGTAAAAATCCCATCCATTTATCCCAAAGGCAATTTGATTTTCAACGATAACTTGTAAACCTTTAAAGACAGACCTACCGTGAGCTCTGAGGTTGTGCATCAATGGAATATGCTTCCATTGAATCCATCCATCTGCGTTATCTCAACGTCATTGTTTAATAATCATGTTTGATAGTGGAATTCATGATAAACAACTTCATTACCCATGGTACAGCAGAGAAAGATCCACCAATCAGAGAACTGCGTCCAACGAACGACCGTACGCTCCCATGATGCACTGTAAATGACTTAATCGAGACGGTAATATAGAGAGGCAAAATGTACAGATGCATTTTAAAATGTACTCCATTTATATTTATACTGAAATTTAAGCTGAAGAATTCTTTATTTGCTAAATAATTCACTGAGGTGATATTATTTTTAACTCAGGACACTGGAAATTATAATTCTGTGGACAATTTAAATATTCTGGCACACCAGCAACGGCGAGAGAGTAGACTATTATATTTATATAAATTCCACACCTACATTCCAATCTACATCTTGATGTAATCCTTCCTCATGATCACGCAGCATGTTTTCATGAGCTGAATGGCAGCGCTTCACGTTCGGTTAATCACGAGAGTAAACGCACCCACTTTGCTTTGGCCAGGCTTTGAAATGTCTCTGTAAACATGCCTTTTGCAAGAATTTATCTCTGATTAGTCATCTCTCTCTCTCTCTCTCTCTCTCTCTCTCTCTCTCAGATGCTGGTCTTAGCGTATTGTCCAACCTCTCAAAACTGCAGCATCTCAACCTGTCCTCCTGTAGCAAGCTAACAGACAGCTGCCTACAGCATATCGCAGGTGAGACCTAATGACAGATATCACATCCAAATGATTATCATGGGACAAACGATTCATTTCTTTCTGTCTTCTCTCAGGACTCCGCTGTCTCACTTTCCTGGCTCTGGACCAGACTAAAGTAAGCGACGCAGGTCTTCTGATGTATCTGCAATCGGGTTCCTCTGTGCTCTGCCAGCTAAGTCTGAATCAAACAGCCATCACTGAGACCACATTGGCTGCGCTTACCACATGTGTACCGCAGCTACGAATGCTTAGCATCAAACACACCAAGGTAATACACACATCAGAGTGTCAATAGGCGATATCCCAAATGTAGCATGAAAACACATAAATGTAAACCCAGAAATTGTCAGTATGTCTACGCCACCCAAATGCCCCCCTCAAAAACAGCACCCCCTGATCATAAATGCCTTCACATGACTGTGTCCGCTTTTACAATCTCGTAGTGGTGGGGCGGTCAGAACTTGTTTTTAAGATTTGTTTTAGGCTGCATCAATGTGGCATTTAAATTGAATACACTATACGTTTTCTCCATTCTATTTGCATCCCAATACGGTGCATTTAGCTTGTGTATTTTTTGCCTTCAGGTGAGTGATGTGTCTGCACTCGCAGAGCTCCGAAACCTGCAGACGCTTCACCTGGACGGCACAGGTGTGCAGGAAAATTCTCTCCAGTGCCTAGCAACCCACCCCAGCCTATCAGCTCTCAGTCTGGCTGGGATACCAGTCACTGATGGAAATCAAACGCTAGAGATCATATCAGGTGAACACAAATCGAGAGCTAGAAGTATGTGGATTTGTGTGGCTATCAGCTTTTACTCCCCTCCTGCCTTTTCTAAACTTTTATGACTTTCTATTCTGAGTAGAACAAAAGATTTTTGAGAGAGTGTTCACACTGCTCTAGTCTATGCAATGAAAGCATATGAAAGTCAAGCTCCGAAAAGGACTTAAAAGCACCATAAATGTATTTAATATGACTTGTGCACTATATTCCAAATCTAAAACATGGAAGCTACAGACATAAAGTGTAAATTATTCACTTTAAACCTTCCTCCTAATCCTTTTTTACACTTCTGCAAAACTTTCAGTGTTGAAATACTTGTAAAGTCATACAAGTTTGGATTGACCTGAGGGTTAGTAAATGAGGACAGAATGTTTTTCATTTTTGGTTGAACTAAGAAAGGAATTGAACTGGTGTGGTTGGGTTTTCAGTTTACAAAAGGTTCTCTTGGCTGCTGTATCAGCAAATTAGCAGCACTTTCTACATTGTTTGATATCTTTTGCAGGCCTGAGGCTCACCCAGTTGACACTCCCTGGCAGACACTCTGTTACAGACAGTGGACTCACGTTTCTCTGCAGACAATCTTTGCTGTTAGAGCTCGATCTGACCGATTACACCCAGCTTACTGACCATGGCATTTCACAGCTTGCCAGCATGACCAGGTAGAGATTTAACCTCTTCTGGTGCATTTTTGGGCTGCTGCCTGCAATTTTTCACCCCCAATGAAATAGAAAAGTCTCCAATTATTCATAAATAGTATTGAATGTGTTCACTATCTTATGAAAAAAAACAAACAGTTATTTTCCTCTTTCACCTTACATCTCAAAATGCCGATCTGAAATGTAGGTGGCTCACAGATGTACTCGTTCATAGACATTAAGTCTAATTTTCATTTCATGCACCGGCCCCTGAGTGGACTAGAAGCTCAATCTATTGTCATTAGAAAACTGAGATCCTGCCCTTTGTGATGATATTTAAAAATATTTCTTCAATAGTTGATAACATATACGCTTACCGGCTACTTTATTAGGTACACCTGTACATCTACTTATCCTTGTGATCATCTAATCAGCCAATTATGTGGCAGCAGTGTAATGTATAAAATCATGCAGATATGGGTCAGGAGCTTCAGTTAATGTTCACATCAGCCATTAGAATGGAAAGTAATTTGATCTCAGTGATTTAGACCGTGGCATGATTGTTGGTGCCAGACAGGCTGTTTTGAGTATTTCTGTAACTGCTGATCTCCTGGGATTTCACACACAACAGTCCCTTCAATATCCATTGAGTGGCATTTCTGTGGACAAAAACACCTTTTTGATGAGCGAGGTTAATGGAGAATGGACAGAAGGGTTCAAGCTGACAGAAAGGCTACAGTAACTCAGATAACCACTCTGCAATTGTAGTGATCAGAATAGCATCTCAGGATGCACAACACGTCGAACCTTGAGGCAGATTTACCCTTTATAATTAACATTCAACTTCACAAACCTACTTTATAATTGAACCTTTTTCTATTACACTACAGAAAGCAATTCAGTCCTTTTCCCTGTTTTCTGATAGGTTGAAGAAGCTGTCTCTTAGCAACACTCAGGTGAGTGATACTGGGCTGCAGGGATTGGTCCGTCTGAAAGAACTTCAGGAGCTGTGTCTCGACCGTACTGCCGTCACAAGCAGGGGGGTTGCTGCCCTTGTCACACATTTACCACATCTGCAGGTATTAATATTATCTTAATATTTAGGAGTGTTGAATTAATATGCATTGGGGTCTAAAAACGTTTAATGATTATTCTGATATACATGTTCCAAATTGTTTCATTCCAAATTATATTTCTATTATATCCTAAAAAATCAGTAGAAATTGTATGCAAATATCTCTTTTAAACAAAATTTTATCTGCCACGATTCTTAAAGAGACAGTACTCTTTTAGCACTTGTTCTGCACATCAATGTAAATCAGGGCTGTCGATTTAACACATTAATTCAGTGTGATTAATTATATAAACAATAACGTGTTAAAAATACTATCAATTCCCCAGATTGGTAATAAGGATTATTCCTTCCACATAAGCAATTCAAGCATGTAGTACCACCTGTTTTCTCCAGGGGGCAGTAATAGAAAATCGCTGAATAGGCAATGCGCTGCTTAAACCGATAGAACAAACCACACTTACCGAGAGCAGACAACACAAGATGAGAACACGTTCTTGCATTCAAACACAGCTTGATGGAGTGCAAAACACGTTTTTCAAAGTTTCAAACTTTGTTTATCTTGACACAACAACCTAAAAACGGTACGTTTATGACATCGCTGCACAACCGACTGATGCCCTAATAATAAATCTCAGACTGTTTAACAATTTCAATTACAAAATGGATTGTTGTGAACCGTAATGATAGGGTTATGCTCAATAATATGGAAATAAATAATATATTGCATTCTAAAGCCACATTTTGTATTGTTTTTAAACTTGTGCCTAAATTATGTAATGCATTTAATTTTCTGTATAATTTTTTTTTAATGTATACATATATTTTATTTATAATAATTAATTCATATATTGAATTATTGTTATGAGGGGCTTTCTCAGCAAATATTTATTTATCTGATTAATATGATTAATGAATCGGCATACCATGTTATTAATTCGATTACAAATTGTAATCTATTGGCAGCCCTAACGTAAATACTTGTAAATAGTACAAATTATACATGCAAATAATAAACATGTAACAGTGTATATATATATATATATATGATATATGCAATTTCAAAACATATTTATTGATTGATTTGTAAATTTTTAAATGGCTAAAATGTGACAAATTATGGAAAATAACAATAAGGTAAAATTTATATTTCTGTAATATATCTAGTGGGAAAATTAATAATAAAATTTGTAAAATTAATATTTTCATAATGAACCTAGTTAAAAGGTCTGCTGTATTATTAACAGCAATAGCTGAGAGAGCTTTCATATGTTAGCAAAATTGACATTTTAACTGAAATATACCAATATGAATCAGAATCGATAGCTTATGAATCGGAATTGATCTATAACTCATTATAATCAATGATGCTGTCTAACACGGAAGTGTCCGTTGTGGCGCCGAGAGTAAACATATCCCCAGTAGCCCTACTACTGCAAACAACAAAAATAAACTGTTTAGAAAGTTTGTGTTGAAGCGCACGGTGTAGACAGCCTCAAGCCGTGGCATCATGTCGCGTCAACGGATGTGCCCAGTGTAAATAAGATGCCGTACCTGGATGCAAAAGTGAATTCACCTCTTGTTTATTAAGCATTTATGCCAAAATATGATTATGGTTGCCTTCAGTGTTTAAACTCTATAACTTGTGTGGTTGTATTCTAGGTGATTGGCTTGGCTAGTACACAAGTGGGCGACACAGTGATCCGACGGGGTTTAGTTCACTGTCCACAGCTGCTTAAACTCAACCTCAGCAAAACCAGAATCACAGATCACGGTACCATTACTGACTCAAAATGCAATATCCACCGTAAACCAACATTTTTCAGTAGGCCTCTATAAAAGATGCTTTTCTCTAACATTATGTGTTTTTATTAGGTCTAAAGTTCCTGTGTCGTATGCAGTTAAGTCAAGTGAATCTGGATGGCACAGGTGTAACTCTATCTGGCATTGCCAACCTGATCTCCGCCTGTGCTCATCTTACCAGCGTACGAGCCAGTCATACCCGCGCTATACCGCCAGAGCAACAGTCTGACGATGATGATAACGACAGTGACAACAGTGCCACCAGTCCCCCACGATCCTAGTCTTTCCTTTGAATGTCTTGCTTTGGTTACATCTTCTCAGCATAAAGATTCTTTCAAGCTTCCTTTGTTTTGGAGAAAAGGCAGTTTAAACTCCTTTATCGATAAAGTAGCACTACAGTCTCACTTGAGTTTGACAATCAAGTTGAAATACTTTGTTGAATGTAGTACGAAAAACCGTTGTTAGCGTTTTGAACCAAATGTTCATGTTTTATCTGCGTTTTTGTCTGTAAAAGAACTTAAATGTGCCATTGATATGCACAGTTCAAATTTATATTTTCTCTTAACACTTTGCATTTTTTTGTAAAACAAGCTTAATGATTTATTAAAATATCATTTTATTAATATTAACCACTTGTAATACATATACAGATGTTAAGAGACGAAGCATCATTCTAGTTGCCTTGTGTTGCAATAGTTTAGTAATAATGATGCTGTTAATTATCTCGCCCATATATTGATAATGAACTTTTCGCATGACATACTGTAAATCTTGTACATGGAATATTGCTGAGGATTTGTGCATGACCATTTTGATTCTAAACAGAATTTTTTTTTATTTGAAAAGTGAATGAAAACAGTTAATGTACTACACTGTTAGATTTGATGTGAATATACTGTATTTTGGATACATGAATCTGTATGTCTGAATGTTCATTGAAGAACTCAGTGGAAGTTATTTTGGACTTGGTTGCGCACACAGTTTCAACGAAAGTAGAAATGTTTAAATTTAGTTTAAAATGTTTAACTTGTGTAGTTCATGGAATACATGCCAGGGTACATTCTATGTATGTACTGTATTTTTTCACATGTTAAACTAATTAAAGTTAGACCTTGTTATTAGTCCAATGGCATCCACTAAATACAGGTTTACATTAGATTGTTAACTTAAAGTACATCCCTATCCAACACCGTTTATATCTATTCAAAATCTTTATTCTGAAATGTTCAATGGTCAAATTGGCACAATGTAATGCAGTTATGAAGCAAGTGGATGTTGAAATAGTGCTTGGAGGGGGAGGGGGGGGGTCAAATGAATAGTGTAATCACAGGCATATCAAAGCATTGGCATTTGACAGTTTTTGTAGATAGTATAAAGGCTTGTGTTTATGCATTTATGTGCTGTACCTTTAAGCCTCTTAGTGCAATAATGTTTGAAAATATAACCAAACTGTGTCTGAGTGAATTATCGATGAATTCAAGTATATTTTATGAGTTTCTCTATTCTGCACATGAACATACTTGGACTGCAGTGTTGCTCTGTTTGAATTGAAACTGGTGGAACATATTCCTCTAGCACCAATTTAGTTATAAATGTATCCCGATATGTGATATATATTATTTAGATTAGAAATAGACACAACTGTTTTAATGACCAGGCTCTTACATATTCAGAACACAGGAGCCAGTCAATGACAGCATAAACATGATAACACATGGGCAATGTATTTACATATAATTTGTGATTTTGAAAATTGTGCAGATGCCTTTTTAATTTCACTGCATAATGATGCTATAAGAACTGGTTAACCCTTTTTAATGTAACTAAGATCTACAGAAAGGACATTTCTCAAAATACACTTTTACAAGCATTTGGTTCTTAAAGGGGCAGCGCTTACCAACGAGGGTTACACCCACATTAAATAAATAAATACATGTATTTTTGAAGATAAGAGACATGAAAATAGATATCTATTTTTTTTTATGCATAAATAGTAGATCTCTCACTCGTGTCAGAGATCAAAGTTTGTCTCAAAGGTCATTTGAAAGGATCCTTTAGTGGGAAGTGGAAAGAGTACATTTCAAATTTTAAGAGGTCCTAAAATGGGAGTACAGGGTGATATGTAGTGACACCCAAAATAAATAAATCAGTTACTAGTTTAACAATTCTCCAAAGCCTTTTATAATTAGATAATAAAACAAGTGATTGTTTCAGTAACTCTCAATATGCAACTGCCAAGTGCAGGTGGCTATAAAACATCCCCAAATTTTGTGTAAAAATTGAATGCCGCATGAAAAGACACTATATAAAATATGCCGGGCTAGACCCTTCTCAACACTTCCCTTTCCAATGTTTTGACGAGCCAAGATAGAAAACTTTCCTCTTAAATGTAACCGCCATTCCATCTGAAAAAATTAAATAAAAATCATGCTGCATCTTTGTACCAACTATGTGATTGTGCACTCAAATCTGTGTAGATAATTTATTGATTTAGGCCTAATTATTTCTAAATTGCTTTATTTCTTTTATGCTTGTTAAATGAAATCATGATATATTATTATGCATTAGATAGACTAATTAAAAATTTTAATGGCAGAAGTATAGCTACTGCATATAATTATACTGTCTTTACACATGCCTAAAGAATTTACAACATTTTAAATAAAAGTACCTTGGCCACACTGCCACTACAGAGCATGTAAGAATCTCCATATTAACTGTATTAAATTGTATTAAGTGTAACTTTGTGATTGTCCTGCAGATGACTGCATAAGTCAATCAATGCTCTTAGCGCTGTACGATTACTCCAGAGTACTCATAGATCTATGATGTTTTTCAAGTACTGCTTAAGACCTAGTCCACACTAATACGTTTTCGACTGAAAACACATCTTTTTCTCTCCGTTTTGGCCTTCGGTCCACACTGAGACGGCATTTCTGTCTGCGAAAACTGAGCTTTTTGAGAACGTACTCCAAAGTGGATAAATTTGAAAAACGCCATTTTTGTATTGTAGTGTGGACTTGAAAACGAATGCCTAGGAAAGCAATGACGCATTTTTAGTCATGTGATCTATCCAACCAAAACAATCAAGATGGCGGCCTGTGTTATAGCGGCACTATTGTGCCTGATACTCACTTTGATAGCGTTGTTAAAAAATAAATGTCACTTTGTACAACCTTCACATTGCATTTCTTCAGAGGCGAAGTGAAGTTTACTCGGAATTGGTGTCCGGCGACGGAACACGAGGACAACTGCGTTTCAGACCGTACATGCAATGGGGATTTTCCGCATGAGCAGTGACACGATTTAAGTGTTTTCATACATTTCAGTGTGGAAGAAACAACTTTTGGAAAAAGCTTGAAAACGTTAGTGTGGACGGAGAGCGTTTTGAAACGAAAACGCCGTTTTCAAATGTATCCGGATTAATGTAGACATAGCCAAAGTTACAGTGCTTTTGGGAAACAGCCTGTAAATGATCTGCACTTATATATCGGCTTTTTAACCTTAGCGGTATTCAAAGCGCTTTACACTGCGTCTCATTCACCCATTCACACACACACTCACACACCAATTGGGAGCAACTTGGGGTTCAGTGTCTTCCCCAAGGACACTTCGGCACGTGGAGTCATGTGGGCCAGGAATCGAACCACCAACCCTGCAATTAGTGGACAAGCCGCTCTACCACCTGAGTCACGGCCTCATTTTGAATGATGCTGCATCCACACCTCTAGGTGTCACTATAGGGCCAAGATAAAAAAAATACTGAATGAACTTTTTAAGTACTACTAAAATCAATGTAATCAGAGTCCTGTTTTTGACTAAACGAAACTTAAAAAATGCTCTGATTGTCCATATATTCAGCATTAATGAATTCCTAATAAAAATGTTGCATCAGTTTCATTCAGTATTTTAGCATTGACTGCCTTCGCTAGAATCACATTACTATACCTACAGTACATTTTTGCTAAATAATTTTTTGTGAGTTGTAGGTATCTCATCATTTTCCTGGTGAAATTAACACTAGAGGCACTACAACAACGACTTGTATTCTCTTTCACACAAATCACGAGTAAAATGGCTGATTATCAGTTAATAAGCAATTACTTTTTTATCTTTCCTCATGCCTCATCTTATGACATCAAAACACTTTTACTATAGCGCATGATAGGCAATACTGTACATTTTAGCATTAGCATTACATAACAAATTACACTTACAAGCTTGTGCCAATGTGACCAAATTGCACAGTAGCTCAACTTTGCATATGCAACGCAAAGGACTGGGGTAGAAGTCCCACTATTTGTTAGTGTAAGGTTTAGATTAGGTTTGGCCCCTGGGTGAAGTGCTCCATGGGTCAGGGAGTAAGCCTACTACAGGTGGCATTGTTAAGCTGGGCACTAAAAATGTCAGAGGTGACTTAGAGGATTCTGACCTATAAAGAAAGTATCCTAAACCTCAGTAAAAAGGATGTATGCCTATATGCCTAAAGAGAAATACATGATCACATTCCAAGAGCCTGTTTTAAGCCAAGAAATATATAGTGCACTGACACAGGCTGTTTCACCTCCTATCTTTAGTACAGTACAGTTGTGCAGATTCAATGAAGACGCTTTTTGCACGGCTTTGAATAACTGTGTGTATCTATTACCACCAAGGTCACCGAAACAGTAATCATTATTTATTATAATCATTAAACAGTAATAAGACACAAATCTGCATGGATGGTGTCTGAATCGCATTGGCTTGTGCACTGGAGTCTGTTGAAGATAATAACGATATTAAGCCAGATAAGTAAAACTGTAATAAATCTATGCATTTGTTACCTTGCACAAAAATAGTGAGTGTCCAGAGGATGATGGTGAGAATAAATACCATTTTGTTGTAGTCTTGTAATCAGAAAAGCAACTAATAGTTATGAGATTAGCTTCAGGCTTTATTCACTCTTATTCCTCTAAAAATGGCATCGCAAATTGTGCACGTCCCATCATGGGAACCTCAGGCATTGGTAAATAATAATAAAGTTATTGATAAAAGTAGGCTATAATCTGGTCATATTAGTGTGTGCTTTTACCTGTGTGGATTTAAAGATTAAATATATATTTTTTATTTAGATGTGTAAATTGTTAAGATAATCATGATAAGTAATTTGTATGGAGAAAAATTTTATAATGACTACAGGAAAATAAAAATTTAGAAAGTTCAGTTCAGCCAGGTGGGATTCATAAACTTTGGATTTAAAAATGTTCCATGTGCTCAATAAGACACAACTTATAAGTAATACACAATAATACAAGTCTGTTTAACACAAAAGCTTACAAAGTCAAAAGTATAAAAACAAGTACATTACGTTACATAAAAGTTTATGTCGACAGATATTGTTTAAATGCTCACTAACTACATCTAGTTGTGATAACTTGAGAAACAGAATTAGATTTTATATGATTTTATACCTTTTGGTTTAATTACTCATCATGTTATTTAGATATTAATACAATAGAATGCAAACATGCAGTTCAGCGACTGTATTTGAACTGGTAAAAATGAAGCATTCTAATTATATTGTATTTATAGGACCTATATATAGTTATAAATGACTCTGATGTCCCAATGAGACAAGTTGCAGACACAAATAAAACTAACAAATGACTAAAACTCACATTATAAACATTATTTAACCAAATTATTGAATCATCAAGGATAACTCAAATTATTTGCCACTAGATGGCAGTAGAATAAAGAATTTCTCAGGTTCTATTTCCATGGCAACTGTCCTTTCTTAACATTATTTACATCCTACTAATTTGAAAACATTTGTGTTCTCACATTCATACTTGATAGTGCCTTTTTTATATTATACTTTATAAAGGTTTCATTTAAATCTCATTTAAGGGAATTAGACATTATCAACACTATATGAACTTTCTCAAATGACTGGTCGGCATAGCTGATTAATGCTTTATGTGTAGACAACAATGCACATTACATTAATGGATATTCATCCTATTAGCCTTTATAAGGTAAAATGTAGTTTCCGTGGAATTTTTGGCTTGTTTGTTTTAAATATAAAGAACTTACATTTGAAGATGCGTTTTTAGTGTTGTAGCTATAGGTGTCTGTCTCACTGATTGATTAATTAAATAATTTCTTAAAAAAGTAGGCCCTACACACTAAATACAGATCCAAATAATTGGTGGATAGTCGATGTAAAGAAAGGGTAAAAATACATTATATTATCAATTGTTCTTGGGAATTATGCATCGAAATATAATGTTATTAAACCAGTTTACAAGGCTTTCATTAGACACAGTGGCAGAAATGTGTGAATTTGAAACCCTTAAATGTTCTCAGAGTGAAAAATCAATTAACATCTAAAAGCATTTACTTTCAAGACCACAAACATCTGAAACGAACGTCCAAATAATGTGCACCACTCTGCATTAATGTCTGCCTTATCTAAAGCCAATTCTCTGCCGTCACAATGCCGGCCCGTGTGAATTTTATGGAAGGAGAATTCACAGTCTACCCGATATGCTTTTTAAATGCCATTGCAGGCAATAAGGCATTTCAGTTTAAGTAGGAGTGCTGCTTTACTCTCATCCCTATATCAGAATCCTGAGAGAGTCATTTTTGAAAGGTGGAGATAAGACAGGATACACAGGACATGGAGAGAATGTCTCGCTACACACCTCTCCTTTATGGGAACTGTAAATCTGGAGTGCCTGCAGCATAAAAGCCATTTCCCCTATGCATTTTCAGAGCAGTCTTTGTGGATTTAAATCACTCCTGTCATCTGAAGATGATCAATAAAAAAGATTTATTCCTAAAGAAAATGAAATGTAATTTCGAAACATATGTAATAAACCACGACCACTCACATGAATTGAAGACTCCAGTCATTTCTGTAACCTTATAAAGGCAGTTTTATTATACATGGAGGGGATCCCCTCATGGGGGCTGCCATGTTAGGATCACATGACCAGCTGGATACTACTAGCTTAATCTCCAGGGGGTCAGGAATCGGGTGGTTAGCATGTCTCTGTTAGCACCTGCTGGTAGATGATGGAACTACACAACCCGATGGCAAAAAAAGCATGTTTCTTTATAGACAGCCATTCAAAAGTAGCCGTGTTTAATGACGATAGTTTTTTACAATAACAATTTTAATTATTTAAGCATGAAAAGCATGAAATTGATTTATATTTTCCTCTATCTTTTCCCATTGACGAGTAATCAGTCACGTGACTCATGATCCCGGAATTGAGCGCCACGAGCAAAATTGCTAGTTTTATTGGGGAAGTTTCATATACATAAAATTAAATGATCTGGTGATAAACCACATTTTTTTTTTTCATTTTTTAAATTATTTTAAACAATACTGTAATATTTTGTATAAGTGTAAAAATAAAAAAGCTTCCAGGGCTTGTAATATTGTTTGCAAATTCAAAATTGCTAGATAAATGGCATCTTTTTTATTTGTTTTGTTTTATAATACTCTGGCATTATTGTTTTTATTTGTTTCATTTTTCTATATCTTAATATTTGAATAACTGAATCCTTTGTACCTGAGATGGAAATTATACAATGTTGATTATGTGGAATTTTCTCATGATGTTATATATGTTAATATTCAGTTTAAATAAAAAAAATAAAAAATAAAGAAAAATAAATATTGTAGCCTCCATTTCGCAAGTTTCCTGGTAACCCTGTGCTAGCTGAACACAGTCTTTGTGGTGAATGGGGATGCAAACAGATACCCCTCTCCAGATATTTTGTAGCTCCATATTTATCTCAGTAACCACCCTGTTATTGGACACTTTTACTCATGGATTAAACAAATTGCGTTTGAATGATTCTGCAACCATGCCACTAGATGTCAGTGTGCATCTAAGACGACATAAACACTGAAATGACTGAGTGCACTGTTAAGAATTGACTTTAATCACGTCAGGATGGGAGACTTGACCTGCTAAAATTGTCCTTGATTGATCAGACTGATTTCAGCGTACATCTCCTGAATAACTATAGTTTTAAACATTCCCTCTAAAACCACAAATGTATTGGCTAGAGAGCTTTTTGACATTTTTCTATCTTTAAATTATTTTTTATTTTATTTTTAAAGATGGACAGGTCAACTGTGAAATGGACTGGCTGATAAATGCTTCTCTTTTGCACTACCAAATATCACAGCAGGTTACTGTGGAATCTTTTACATTTAAAACGGACTAAATAATGTCCCTATATGGTAAAATATTATTCCATATTATAATAAAGTCTTAAAATCTATTTATTCTCATGAAACCAAACAAGAAAATGGCCTTGTCTTATTTAACCCCAGATCAGCATTTAAAAGACATGAAATTATATTTTGCATGAAGAAAATGAAGCTTACATTTAGGACCATTAAAATATCTTGCATTTGTGGCATAATTTTCAGATAGTTGACCCAAAAATGTAAATTCTCTCATCATTTACTCGCCCTCATGCCATTCCTGATGTGTATGACTTTCTTTCTTCTGCAGAACACATACTAAGATTTTTAGAAGACTATCTCTGCTCTGTAGGTCCAGACAATGCAAGTGAATGGTGATCGGGCCTTTGTAGATCCAGAAAGCACATACCGTAATTTCCGGACTATTGAGCGCACCTGAATATAAGCCGCACCCACTGATTTTTAAATAAAATATTATTTTGAACATAAATAAGCCGCACCTGTCTATAAGCGCAGGTGCCTACCGTACATTGAAACAAATGAACTTTACTCAGGCTTTAACGAAACACGGTGTGGCAGCGGGGCGTGGTCAAGCGCCCGTCCGGAGAGAAAAGCGGTAAGGGCGCTTACACCTGAGCTAAATTATGTCTAACACCGGTGTCTAATTTCAGTAAGCATGGGGAGAGCGGCATAAAAAGGCAGCAGCCACAGAGCTGAAAGTGACACACGTCAGTCTAGTGTTGGCGCATAGAAGAATTGAGAAACTTTATAAAATTGATTGTAAACATTGCTGTGGCCATTAAAAGCCTTACCTGGAACGTCAAGTGCCCTGC
Organism: Xyrauchen texanus; assembly: GCF_025860055.1. NCBI lineage: Eukaryota > Metazoa > Chordata > Actinopteri > Cypriniformes > Catostomidae > Xyrauchen > Xyrauchen texanus. The sequence goes on from NC_068316.1 coordinate 6,522,025, forward strand.
TGAAAACTGTCACACTGGTGCCCGTGTGACAGTTTTCCCAAGAAGGACACGTGAAGCAGGGCTCTTGAAATTAGACACCGGTGTTAGACATTATTTAGCGCAGGTGTAAGCGCCCTTACAGCTTTTCTCTCCCGGACGGGCGCTTGACCACGCCCCCGCTGCCACACACGGCTTGTAATAAAACATTTGCAGTAAACAGTAGCCTACCAATAAAGTCATTGGTCACTATCTTCCTCGTCCTGTGCAGTGAAACCACTGAAGTCATCTCCTTCGGTGTCGGAGTTGAATAGCCAGCTTTAGTTGACTTTTTGCACTGAGTCAATTCCTCACGCTGCCGTTTCCAACGTCTTATCATCGACTCATTAAGACCAAGCTCCCGTTCAGCAGCTCTATTTACTTTTCCAACAGCCAGATCAATCGCCTTCAACTTGAAAGCAGCATCATATGCATTTCTCCGTGTCTTTGCCATGATGAGGGTGACAAAATGACTACCGTAATCAGAATGATGGGAAGTTTGAGCCCGCTCGATTTAATCTAAACAGTAAACAAAACAAGTTGTTTTGACCTTAACCCGTTCAGCAATTTCATTGGTCAAATGAAAGCTTCACGCCGCCAAAAAACTGAGCACGTCACAGAATGTTTTTTTTTAAAAAAAATTTTAATAAAATTTGAAAGCGGGAAAAATCCATATATTAGCCGCGTCATTGTATAAGCCGCGAGGTTCAAAGCGTGGGAAAAAAATGCAGCTTATAGTCCGGAAATTACGGTAAACGAAACATAAAAGTAATTCATATGACTCCAGTGGTTCAATCCATATATTTAGAAGCTATATGATAGTTGTGGGTGAGAAACAGATCAATATTTTTAAGTAATTTTTTAACTATAAATCTCCACTTTCACTTTTACTTTCAGATGTGAAAGTGAATCTAAACAGGCACCACATGTGACTTCAGATGTAAAAGTGAAAGTGGACTTACAGTAAAAAAGGACTAACATTTTTATCTGTTTCTCATCCACACATATCATATTGCTTCTAAAGACATGGATTTAACCACTGAAGTCATATGGAAGAATTTAATGCTGCCTTTACGTGATTGGAGTTTCAAAGTTCTGGCCACCATTTACTTACAGTGTATGGACCTACAGAGATGAGATATTCTTCTAAACATTTTTGTTTGCATTCTGCTGAAGAAAGAAAGTCATACACATCTGGGATGGCATGAGGGTGAGTAAATGATGAGGGAATTTAACATTTTTGGGTGAACTATCCCTTTAAGCACATTTTACCCCCAAACTCTAATTTCTGCAACTAACCAAGATGTTTTACTTTTCAATGATGATGCATTACTGTAACACAATCATTTCTTACTGTATTACATAAAAAAAAATACTGTTGTACAATGATTTATACTTTAGAATTAGTATAATGTATAATTGTTTCACGTTGTGGTAATGAGAGTTAGGGGTATAATGTGCATAGCTGTCATGCACATAATGTCACAGTGTAAACATTTTGATGTCCCTAACAATAGGCTTAATTTCTATATGCAAAATACAGTACATTTTAATTTCCAGTGAATAGGACCAGGTCATTTTTTGACAGGTTTCACGTGAATCAACCTCTCACAGCCTCTGTATAATTTGTAGAACCTGACAGTGTCAAAATAATAATTTTTTGGTGCGATCATTAGAAACCTATTTGTATTAACCAGTAGATGGCAAAGGTGAGCTTTAATGCATGTTGTGTATGAACGTGTGCAGATGTGTAATAAAGTAATTAAAAAAGGTACTAAATATGTTGGCATTTGAATATTGTCTTACTCTAAAACGGTCTTGACTCGATTTCTGACTTGGATTAAAAACATACCGGCCCCCTCTCTTTTTTCTTTCTTTCTCTCTGCTTTTGTTTAATTATTTTCTTTAGTTAGTCCATCACAGTGTCCTTCACATCTTCAGTCCATCACAGTATCCTTCACATCTTCCAATGTGATTGCCATAGTGTGTTGAACCCATTTCAGTTTTAGTTGCCTCTCTCTCTCTCTCTCTCTCTCTCTCTCTCTCTCTCCCTCCCTCCCTCTCTCTCTCTCTCTCTCTCTCTCCTCTCTCTCTCTCTCTCTCTCTCTCTCTCTCTCTCTCTTTGATTGCTGTTCTGTTGGATCATTTCTTAATATTCTTCCACATCATAACTGAAACACCTGTCTGGTAAAATTGGTTCAAGTTACAGTGCAATTATTTGTGTTTATGTTGTGCAGTAATTTAAACCCAAGCTTATTGGATTTATCCCAGTTATATTATGTTCATCTGATCTCTAGCAGCGGTAGTTACAAGTCTTAAAATAAATAGTGGTTCTTACTAAAGTCTGCATCACTAATACTATTGCTCAAGTACTTAAAGGAATATTCCGGGTTCAATACAAGTTAAGCTCTGTCAACAGCATTTGTGGCATAATGTGGAGTACCACAAAACATTATTTTGACTCATCCCTCCTTTTCTAAAAAAAAAAAGAAAAAAGGAAAAGAAAAAAATAATCAAGGTTACAGTGTGGCACTTACAATGGAAGTGAATGGGGCCAATTTTGGGAAGGATTAAAGGGAGAAACATAATGCTTAGAACTGTATAAACACACATATACAGTATTAATTATTTTGTAAAAAACTAAATGTTTTGGAGAATTAAGGTTGTTTAACAATTATTATTATGGTTGTTTTTAGGGTTATGACATTAAGACATGGAAATGAAGTTGTAATATTAGACGTAACTTTACACAAAAAAGGTTAGTAAGTGATTTTATCTCACTAAAATCATATTAACACGTATGTTGTTTATGTCTTGTGGCCATACTTTAAAACTGAGCATTTGAATGTTTACAGATTGGCCCCATTCACTTCCACTGTAAGTGCCCCACCGATGCCCCAATCAGCGGGAGAGAGAGCGAGAGAGAGAGAGAGAGAGAGAAAGAAACACACACTGTGTGTGTGTGTGAGTGTGTGTGTCTGAATGTCAGCGTGAAGCAGTGTGTTATTGTGTGTGACTGAAAAGTGCAACAGTAAATATGTATGTGTACTGTACAACTTGCTGCTGAGCACAAATAGAAATTTTTAGAAAATTTCAGCTCTGTAGGTCCATACAATGCAAGTGAATGGGTACCAACATTTTGAAGCTCCAAAAGGACATAAAGACAGCATGAAAGTAATCCATATGACTAAATACATACCTTCTGAAGCGATATTATAGGTGTGGGTGAAAAACAGATCAATATTTAAGTCATTTTTTACTGTCACTCTCCACTCCCTCTCTCCACTTTCACATTTTTCTGTTTTAGTTTTTGGGTGATTTGCATTATTCGTGCATATCGCCACCTACAGGGAGGAGAATTTATGGTAAAAATGGACTTACAAATGTATCTGTTTCTCAGTCACACTTATCATATCGCTTCTGAGGATATAGAATTAACCACTGGCTATCTGGAGTTTTATGGATTAAAGTTTTAGAGCTTTAAAGTTTTGGTCACCATTCACTTGCATTGTAAGGACCTACAGAGCTGAGATATTCTTCTAAAAATCTTTGTTTGTGTTCAGTAGAAAAAAGAAAGTCATGCACATCTGGGATGGTATGAGGGTGAGTAAATTATGTGATAATTCATTTTTGGGTGAACTATCCCTTTAACTTGCATTGAACCCGGAATATTGCTTGAGTGACTTGACTAAGTCTTTTGATTTAGGTCTGTAAACAACCATACTGTCTACAGTAGCAAACACCTAAAACACCAGTGCTATAAAACCCACACTGAACACCTAGGCAACCAACACCCTAGCTTTGGGGTAAGTTGTCATGGCAACAAATTTGCAAAATTAGATTATTTTCTGTGGTAATCAACATTATGCTCACAATTCTGTTTATTGAGCTTAACTAGTTCTGAACCTGGAACAGTCCTTTAAGAGCCCTCCAAAAAATCTGTGTCTGTTGAAACATCTTATACTCTTCTAATTTTAAATAGCTGTCAGTGGAGAAAGTATTTTTGCCCTCATAATATTATAGTTACAGTATGACATACCAGCAGGGGTTAACTGCTCAAACCAACTCGCCAAACCCTGGCCTCCTTGATTTGATGTGCGTAATTTTCAATTCTAAATGCTTAGACCCTCTGTACTGAGACATTTACATTCTCTTCACACCCTTTGAATTTCTGATTAATCTGATGGGTCAGTTTAATTCTTAAATATGAGACATACACGTCAATAAGAAGTATAAGCCTAATCAAGACTGGCACTGATGATCATTATGATTGTTCTATATTAAAATAACATAGAGACCATTAGCATGTGATTATGCAAATTGTCCCTATCAATGATGTTCTAATCATAATTATATATGCCTTTGATAATGATGTATAATATAATAGAGTCTCATATGTTTCGAAATTGTGAAAGTGACCACTAATGGTTAATATTGGTTGACAGGACTGGAACAAAATCCCAATACATCTAAAAAAAAGTGTCTGTCTAACAGTGTGCAAAGAAAGCCAATAGACCTCAAATTTGCTACGCTTAGCGCCTCTCATGTGTCTCTGTGATTAGCTGGAGCGGTTACATTTTCTGAGACACAAACAGCCAATTACCACTTCATTGAGATGTATAAATGCATAGCTATGTTCATCAGCCACTGCTTTTATTTAAAGAGAAGTTAAACGATAGATTTAGAGAGTAGTAACAATGCTGAGAAGCATAAAGGATACACAGATATTAATGGCGGTGATGTGAATGTGGTAATTAAGATTTCCATTAATGAGTCAATAATGAGCACTCTTTCACAGTGTGTCAGAAGACACCCAACGGGCAAATAAGAAACTGTCAAGTAAGTACTGTTGTTTTATATGGGGACCATTTTTCTTGATGTAAAAAATAATCTATTTGTAAATTATGGAAATCATCATCATTACTATAATCATTTATTATAACATGCATTGCTAATGTTGTACAATATGGTCCTCAATGCAAAAACATAATGCTGATATTTCAGAACGTTTCTCTGTATTGTTATACTCTGTATCATAATGCTGTATGAAATAATAATGCTCTATAATAATGCTGCATAATGTTGCTTAAGCTTTGGGTTAATGCCTTACAATAACACAGGAAACTCACGAGATTTGCTTCAACAATATCCATAAGACCTAAATTAACACCTGCCTACATGGATGACAGTTCAGAGGGGAATTAAGAAGGAAATAATTTGATTTGTCATTATTGCTTATGAATTTAAGCCAATAGGCCTCATGATTGATGGATGGATGGATAGCTAGCTAGCAGGGTAGCTTCCAAAACACTGTTCATCATGCATCATATTAATAACATTGGGACTTTGCAGTTCATGGTACACACACACACACACACACACACACACACACACACACACACACACACACACACACACACACACACACACACACACACAAAACAAACAAACACACACACACATACAAACACACACGCACACACACAAAACAAACAAACACACACACACACATACAAACACACACACGCACATACAAATACACACACAAACAAACACACATACAAACACACACACACAAACACACACACACACACACAAACATACACACACACACACACACACACACACACACAAACACACACATAAACACACACAAACATACACACACACACACACACACACACACACACACACACACACACACACACACACATTATGCTTGTTCAATTTACTTAAGTAAAATGAACTAAAGCAACCCAGTTCTAGAAAATTTTGTCACAACTTGATTTTATTGTGTTCTATCCATTTAAATTTGCAAAATGGAAGTTTACTTAATCCATTTGATTAAGTACAAATTTACACTAATACTTTTTGTCCAACCCTGTACACGATTGAATCAAGTTCAGCAAAAGAGCTATTTCTTTGAGTGTAGATTGCTACATTTCAGTGTTTGATTTAAGAACATTTTGTTACTTTTTTATTCTTATAAAACCAGTGGAGCTTAACCAGCTGAGAATCACTGAGATAATATTATTATCCAGACCCGATATAAATAGCCTTTTATTGTCTAGACAACAGCTGAATTCTGCACCATAATAGCTTCAAACAAGTGCTCCTAAACACTCTCACGGATCCATTAGCCTCTCCCACATCACTAATAATACATTACACATTGCAACATTTCACAAACATTTCCAGCTTGAGTAATGCACTGTGATGAGTTTTGCTTTTAAAAAATTGAAGGTCTCCATAATTCGCTCTTAGATCTACAAAAAAGTGCTCAAATCTCTGTCTCTTTCTGTTTGCTCTCTGGATTTACCGCAGTACCTCTCTGGTACTTACTGTTAACAATCGACACCTTTTTAAAGGGCTTCAACACACACTCACACACATTAGAGGGCCTGGATTCCCTGCTGAATTTATGAGTCGTCTAATCCTTATCCGTGCAATCTGTCACTCCCTGCACTTCCTGCATTGGCATTTCAGTCAGCACAACCAAAAACTGGCAAGACAATTTGTTACAGAACTGGATCTCTCAGTGGTTACAAAAGAGCAATTGCTGAATACCAAACGACCAATCTGTGTCCGAAGCTGTGCTTTAAATGTTAAAATAAGTGAGAAATATCGATTACACTATCACTTTATGGAAAGGGGGTGCAGATGCTTTCCTGACTGTAGGGAAATGCACCCTGTGGCTCCTCCCTTGACACACAGTTTATTCAGCAGAAATAATTGGTAATGCTAAATAGCTTAGAGGTAAAGTGCGCAGAATGATCATTGACACTTTTCATATTTATACGTGTGCCGATCACGTCTCCTGCAATTTTTGCAATACAGAAGTGGTGTTAGAACTGATGTTTAGTAATTAAAGGAGCATGCACAGGTGAAATTGAGCCTGTATTTAAAACACATTGGTTAGTTTATTGTAGTGTGAATGTGTGTGTGTGTGTGTGTGTGTGTGTGTTTCAATTTCAAAGCTAAAATCTCTCAAGATCTTGAACGAAGCTCTCTGCCTCTCCAGAGTCCAACAGTATAGATGCCGAAGTAAAATTGACAGTCAAAAAGACAATTGCGAAATACATTTTTAGCGATAATGTATAAATCTTTCAAGCTACCATGTAAACCAAGGTTGTATATGCAATAATATATGCAAATTAATTTTTAACTTGTTTTTTAAATACATTTTCAACTTCATTATTTAAAGATTTGTGTTTAAAGGAATAGTTTAACCAAAATTTTTAATTCTCTCATTATTCACTAACCTAGATGCCATCCCAGATGTGATTTTTAGAAGAAGATGGAGCTCTGTCAGGTCGTTATTATGGAAGCACACTGGTGCCAGCACTTTGATGGTCCAAAAGTCACATTTAGGCAGCATAAAAGTAATCCACACTCCATTCGATCAATGAATGTCTTCTGAAGCAAACTGATACATTTGTGTAAAAAAAAATTGACAATTAAAACTTTATTAACTTTTAAAAAGCACTTCCTGCCAGCAGCTGACGCATCATGTACAGTAGCTGTTGCACCTTGTAAGCACGACGCTTATTTACAACAGAAGAATATCCATTTATCCTCACTGTCCTCTTATTCCAACAGAAGAAAAGACATTTCCAACCACATCAGAGCCCTGGATGGAAGCGTTGACTTATTTCTTACATAAACCCATCGATACACTTCAGAAGACATTCGATCGACTGGAGTCGTGTGGATTACATCTATGCTGCTTAAAAGTGACTTTTGGACCGTCTAAGTGCTGGCACCAGTGTACTTCCATAAGGACCTGACAGAGCTCTATTTTCTTCTAAAAATCTTCATTTGTGTTCTGCTGAATAAAGACAGTCATATACATCTGGGAAGACATCAGGGTAAGTGAATAATAAGAGAATTCCAATTGAACTATTCCTTTAATTGGAGGATTCCCAGTGAATTACTACACTACCCATAATCCTGTATAGCGAGATCCACCAATCTCAGAACTTGTTGTTAATGTAAAAACAACATTTGTGGAAATCTCCACAGTTTTTATTTCCATAATAAAGAATTACATCTTCATAATTCACAAAACCACCTAAAATATGTAAAGAAAGTAAATAGTCAATTTTGATTTCATGTTGTGAAATTAATGTATATAACTTTTAACCATTATTAACCATTTTTGTCTCTGAGTTTGAAACACTTCCTTGGTTTAAATTAAAAGTTGTAACAATGTGATTCATCTTGGAGCTGGTTGGTTTTGTTTAAGGGTTAAAATTCATGATTAAAACATTTTCTGAAATGTCTGTAGTTAAATGAATGGGAAATGTAGGCCTACTGGTTAATTTTTTAGCTCTAAAATGTCAGTTCCTCTGCAGAAAAGATATGTGTGATTGATGATCATGAATTTGATTATTGTAATTGTAAATGATGATCATAATTTAGACATTTACGGCAACAAATAACAGCAGAAGTACCAAACGGAGAGCAGAAAGAAGGGCGAATATATTGCAATCCTGCTCATCCTACAGGAATCCTACTGCAGGGATGAACCAATCCAAAATAATGTGCTTGAGCTGGGGCAATTTCTTTTCAATCACAAGGATTCGACTAAATCTCAGTTAGTGATCCTAAAATAATGGGAGCTGTTGTGGACAAAAGGAGGAGACAAAATAAATCCACATGAATCAGGGCTGCTGCTCCAGATCACATCAGGGTATTTTTGCTCCATCTGACATTAGTTGTCTAAATCCAGGCCACGGCTGATGTTTACCGCTGCTGTCCACATTTCCTTCTTGATCCATTTGTGTACACAATGCCCTTCTGTCTCAGGTAGCTTGGAACATGTTATGTTCTGCTAACAATGTACAACTGAAGAGAAAGTGAAATATGATAATTAAACTTTCCTGGTTCTCAAAAGTGGATCCAGATTTCTTTTAGAGTTGTGCTCCAATCCAGAACTGAATTGAGAATGCCTTTTAAATTGCAATTCGGTCCCTCAATATGAACTATATCCAGACACCAATCCAGAACTATCATTTAAAATGGGGTTCGCGTGATATGAGCGTGAAGCGATCGTCTGTGTTCCCCAACTGCTTTCGGGTCCTTGAATAACGTATAAAGTGCGAGTAAGGGCAGCTGGTGGACTTTCTGGTGCCCTCCTATGGTAAGATTGTGCCCCCCTAGGAAGTTGTTCCCTACGCAGACTACGTGGTATGTGTATAGGGAGCGGCGATACTGAATGGGGTAATGGAAATGACAGTGGTTGAATACTTTTGGAATAAAATTGCATCTTTTTCTTGCTCAGGCAAATTTCAGAGCTAGATAAAAAATATAAACGATGAAGTCATTGAAATAATAAAAAAAAAGGGCGGCACGGTGGCTCAGTGGGTAGCACTGTCGCCTCACAGCAAGAAGGTCCCTTCCTCCGGGTGCTCTGGTTTCCCCCACAAGTCCAGAAACAAGCAGCTTAAGTGAATTGGAGACTCTAAATTGTCAGTCTCCCAGCCACAGGGGGTTGTGTCAGGAAGGGCATCCGGCGTAAAACTGTACGCTAGATCAAAAATTAAATACATATGTGAAGCGGACCCAGCATCCACACGGGACAAAAAACCCCCAAAACAAACAAACCAAAAAAGCTAGGAAAGAAGAAGATTGTAAAAAAAAAAATATATATATATAGGTGATCTTATAACCAAAAGGAAAAAAAAAGTTGCAATCATGGGACATAATAGTGCCTCTAGAGAAGAAACAGCAACATCCTGTTCATCACAGGTTTTCTAGCATGTCATTGTTATATTGGCGATTGAAAACCATCTCCTTCAATGCTTGAATTATATTGCTGCAATGGAAAGTCAATTTGTGTGGCTTTTCCTGTAGTCTGTTGTGACTATTCCAGCTAGATGTGTGATGAGTCCAGACATTTGCAGTGTGAGCAACCAGCATTATCTTTTCCTGATTTTTCATCCATGTAATCCCACTTTGCCATAATCAGCCAAGGATTTCATTGAATCAATTCTTTTAAACCTCACAGAGTCTATCCTCAAGTTCATTCTTTTTTCTCTCTTGTTCTCTTTTTCTTTTGTCCAAAAGGGCTCTCGTAGGGTTCTGGTTTCTGCGCCTTTTCATTTAACATATGGATGGGGAAAAAAGGAAAATCACATGTAATTTCAAGCTAATCCACTAAATGCAGATATCCACTCTTTGGTTTCTGGTTGTAGAAAAGAGTATTTCTACACATTATAACAAGTTATGCATTGGATATGTTTAGGCATCATCGAAGATTATTTAATTTAGCATTTATTTGTTTGACATATTGTTCTGAAGTGTCAGTTTTTTGCAATGATGCCACATACTGATTACTGTCAACTTGACTATGGTGTTACAAAGGACAGACACAAAGTAAGCATTTTTCTTACCTATCATTTATATCAAATATCAAACATCTGAATCCAATACATTGTGAATGTGCTATAGTCTCACCACTTCATTTCTATGTGTGTGTTCTGCATGCATTGTGAATGTGCTATAGTCTCACCCCTTCATTTATATGTGTGTGTTCTGCATTGTGAACGTGCTATAGTCTCACCCCTTCATTTCTATGTGTGTGTTCTGCATTGTGAACGTGCTATAGTCTCACCCCTTCATTTATATGTGTGTGTTCTGCATTGTGAACGTGCTATAGTCTCACCCCTTCATTTCTATGTGTGTGTTCTGCATTGTGAACGTGCTATAGTCTCACCACTTCATTTCTATGTGTGTGTTCTGCATGCATTGTGAATGTGCTATAGTCTCACCCCTTCATTTATATGTGTGTTCTGCATTGTGAACGTGCTATAGTCTCACCCCTTCATTTCTATGTGTGTGTTCTGCATTGTGAACGTGCTATAGTCTCACCCCTTCATTTATATGTGTGTGTTCTGCATTGTGAACGTGCTATAGTCTCACCCCTTCATTTCTATGTGTGTGTTCTGCATTGTGAACGTGCTATAGTCTCACCACTTCATTTCTATGTGTGTGTTCTGCATGCATTGTGAATGTGCTATAGTCTCACCCCTTCATTTATATGTGTGTTCTGCATTGTGAACGTGCTATAGTCTCACCCCTTCATTTCTATGTGTGTGTTCTGCATTGTGAACGTGCTATAGTCTCACCCCTTCATTTATATGTGTGTGTTCTGCATTGTGAACGTGCTATAGTCTCACCCCTTCATTTCTATGTGTGTGTTCTGCATTGTGAACGTGCTATAGCCTCACCCCTTCATTTCTATGTGTGTGTTCTGCATTGTGAACGTGCTATAGTCTCACCCCTTCATTTCTATGTGTGTGTTCTGCATTGTGAACGTGCTATAGCCTCACCCCTTCATTTCTGTGTGTGTGTTCTGCATTGTGAACGTGCTATAGCCTCACCCCTTCATTTCTGTGTGTGTGTTCTGCATTGTGAACGTGCTATAGCCTCACCACTTCATTTCTGTGTGTGTGTTCTGCATTGTGAACGTGCTATAGCCTCACCACTTCATTTCTGTGTGTGTGTTCTGCATTGTGAACGTGCTATAGTCTCACCACTTCATTTCTGTGTGTGTGTTCTGCATTGTGAACGTGCTACAGTCTCACCACTTCATTTCTGTGTGTGTGTTCTGCATTGTGAACGTGCTACAGTCTCACCACTTCATTTCTGTGTGTGTGTTCTGCATTGTGAACGTGCTATAGCCTCACCCCTTCATTTATATGTGTGTGTTCTGCATTGTGAACGTGCTATAGTCTCAACCCTTCATTTCTATGTGTGTGTTCTGCATTGTGAACGTGATATAGTCTCACCCCTTCATTTCTATGTGTGTGTTCTGCATTGTGAACGTGCTATAGTCTCACCCCTTCATTTCTATGTGTGTGTTCTGCATTGTGAACGTGCTATAGCCTCACCACTTCATTTCTATGTGTGTGTTCTGCATTGTGAACGTGCTATAGTCTCACCCCTTCATTTCTATGTGTGTGTTCTGCATTGTGAACGTGCTATAGTCTCACCCCTTCATTTCTATGTGTGTGTTCTGCATTGTGAACGTGCTATAGCCTCACCCATTCATTTCTATGTGTGTGTTCTGCATTGTGAACGTGCTATAGTCTCACCCCTTCATTTCTATGTGTGTGTTCTGCATTGTGAACGTGCTATAGTCTCACCCCTTCATTTCTATGTGTGTGTTCTGCATTGTGAACGTGCTATAGCCTCACCACTTCATTTCTATGTGTGTGTTCTGCATTGTGAATGTGCTATAGTCTCACCACTTCATTTCTATGTGTGTGTTCTGCATTGTGGCTGATGTATGTTTTTTATTTGACACATTTAAAAAATGTGTTTTAGTCTTTTCCATTAATTTCCTATAGTGGGTCAAAAATGACCCGAAACACCTCAAGTGTTACTTTTTACTGTGTCACATGGCATCAGATGTGTACAGATGGCAAATGTAGTAAAAGCAACCAAGTCCTTGGTCCACTTCAATGAAGGCTACAATTTTAATGAAAGAAACAATATCAAAATGGGTTAAAACTGACCCGAACACCACATGAGGGTTTAAGTCAAATGGAACATCATAAGTGACCATCTTAGAACACTCTACATAGGCACAACTTATGAAAAAAAAAAATACATTACATTTTTTCCATAGTGGAAATTATTTGTAACATTAACTAGTAAACCCTTAAAGACAGACATCCTGTGAGCTCCAAGTTTGTTTATCGATGGTATATGCTCATGTTGGAGCCATCAGTCCTACTTATTTAAACGTAACAAATTGAAAAAACACATGCACGCACGCACGCACGCACACACACACACACACACACATACAACTCGCTTCACTTTTGGTGCTCCTCAGTGGATATTACATTCTAACAATGGAGCTCACACATGCCCATATGTCCAACAACACTTACTGCTTTGGCCACTGGGGGCAGTGTTTGAAATTTCGATAAGCAGACGGATTTTAGCTAAATTATATATTCAATAAGCAGACGGATTTTAGGAAAATTATGTATTTGTATATATCTGACTATTTTGCAACAAACTTAAAATATATGGTTCCTGTACTTCTAAACAACAACTTACGATCAATAGTTTTATATAATTTCATTGTTTTTAATTTGATTATGTCATTTGTAATGCTTCATAGGTTTGTAGTTAATTCCCTATTAGTTAAGACATTACACAGTCTTGTGCCTTTGCCTTTAAGTCTGATTTTCAAATCCATTTTTGCTTCAAATCAACGCGTGTAGTCTTGTGATTCTTCTCAGATCTGGTTGGTTTGGTTCATGGCCTAGGATGCTTTTATGAAGACTTTTGAAATCTTATGGAAAAAATGAATGGGAAAAACTCTTCCGGAACCAAGGCAGCTTAAAAAGAGGGTGGCATTGCACTCTATGTAGTTTGGCTTCAGTAGGTTGCTAAGCTAATACAACAATATTCTAGTAACTCTAAAATATAAAGCAAACACAAATATTAGGTAAAATAGCCCTTTTTTTTTTATATATGATTGACATTTTTATCAATATTGCTTGGTACTTAAAGGTGCACTCTTGTGCAATCTTGGACTTACACTGACACTTACGGGCTTGGATGCAGCATTATTATAAATCAATAGTTTTAGTTTCAGATTGTAGAAATGAAGTATTCACAGACAGGCATGATTAGTTTAATCAGTGAGTGAAAGTGTCAAATTACAGGACGGTTACTGAGATCGTCGTCTGGTCATGTGATTCTAACCACGATCGGACCCTCTCTACCTACAATAAAACAGCTTTTATAAGGCTACTGTTATGACCGGAGTCTTCCTTTTAATGTAAGTGCTCATGATTTCCTACATATATTGCAAAATTACAATTCAGTAGTAATTCAGAGTAAACATTTTTAATGAGGAAAAAATGACCAATTGCAACTTTAATGATGCTAGCCAAAACAAGGTATCTTAAAAGACAGTATAATTATGCTGCCTAGGGAACTCTTTGGAACTGCCTGTCAAGAGCGCACCTTAAAATGCTCCCTTCATAGGCAGCTCGCTAGGTTTTGGACCTGAGGCCATTAGAAACTTTCTGAATCCTTTTCAGATCAAATCAAATATAAATATGCAATGAGAGACAGTAGAGGTAGATATAGACAGGAAACAGGGAAAGACATCTCCACTCACAAACAGTTCAAATCAAGTTTTAGTCAATGTTTGAAGATTTTATTAATTTAAGTACCTCTCAAACTCTGAAGGGGTCACTGGGGATAAAAACAGCACATGGTAGATGCAGCCTCAATAATACATTTGCGCAGTGCATTGTGAGAAATATTATTGGGAAAAGTAGGACTGGCTTCTGTCAAACCAATACCATAAAAGCATTCGGATAATAAATTCCCAACTAAGAGACAGACGTGATCTTTCTTTTCAGGTAAATAATAAAAAGGAAGAAAAAAATAACAAAGGATTTAGTCCCATGATGTCTCATTATTTCAACCAGGCAGGTTTGTTTTTCACCCTTTGCATTTGAAACATCATTATGAAATTTACATATCTGTCCACAGACATTTAATACAAAAACTTTCAATAATAAAGTGAAAAAAAAAAAAAAAAAAAAAGAGAAAACATCTGAAAGATATAATCACACTTTAGAGATGGCAATATTCTGTTTCAGTTTTCTTAAAATTTTAATTACATCTCTAGCCATGTGTGAACTACACAAAGTATTAATTAAGCAATTTTACAATGAATGAACATAATAATTATTCTATGGCTGAATGCAGATTGATTACTGTCAGATGCACAGTAATTACCAAACCTTTGACCCTAACCTTTCAACCCCTGCAGTCATTATCTATGACCTATAATAACCCCTGATAGAAGGGGAAACATGCTGCCTTATTTTCTAGGAGTATTGAATTAGACATGGACTGGTTCCCATTAATTAGTGCAAAATGCAGCCTTGTAATGTAGGAAGAACAGTTAAACCCATTCATTTGTGTAAGATCTGTCAAATCTGTTTTGAAACATTTCTTTTCTTCTTTTCATTTAGTTTCATTTCATGTTGTTTAGTAGACCACCATTTTTGTGCTACTGAAGGTTCTGGAGCATATGTGATCCATCACCAGTGAGATACTGTAACTGACTATTATTATTTTATATGGACCTGGCATTGGAAAAGAGATGGATTATTATTAATATTACGGCTTTTCTGCAGTATGTTGGGTTTCTCTTTTTAAATCCGAGCCAGAGTTGAATTATTTGGCTGTGCATATCTAGACTTGACTGTTTAGTTCTTCGTTAATTGCATAATTGAGTAAAGTCGATGTCACTGATCCAATCTGCTTAAAAAGGATGGTTGTATTTTTTTCAGGAGTGATTATACACAATATGCATTGGATAACAGCTCTTATTTCAGCAAAGACAATTGCCTTTTGCAAATTCCCTAAACATCTGTGCTACCTTAGTGTGCAGTAGGCCTATTTCATCTTATTCTAAGAGTTATTCTTAAAGTATGCCAAATAGCAGTATGGAAAAAAGATGGAAAAATGTGCCATTCAAATGGGTGTATTTGCATCGTTACCAGACTTTTATAATACCTTTAGTGAATCAGGTGCAAAAATTTTGCAGTCAGCGTGTACAAATAAACAACACAATACTATCCCCATAGAGTGTTCACAATACTGTAAGGAATATTGCACATGAAATATTCAGCGTGTTTGCTTATAAGGCTTGCTGTTATGCTTGTGTGTATAATGCATTCAGTCTCCTCCATTCTTACTGATTGAATATGATATATGGAACAGCGTGGTACTTTTATATCATTCTAGCACATGCTATAAATGAAGTACTGAAACCTGGAAGATGATCCTAAAGACACCTCCATCTCATAGCATCAGTCAGCTATCTGGACCTCTTTTGAAGTCACCAGTGCAGTACAGCATTTTGTGCTGGGTGTCCCATTTTCTGATTTACATATTGATAGATTTACCATGAATGGGAACTCATTTCAACATTGAAGATTCAGCTTAGAAACGAAAGTGAATTAATTTAGATTCCCATTTCCAGCACTCACAAGCTCTGGATGCCCCTTAACCGACCCAAAGCAAGAGCGAGGCAGTAGAGAAGGATGTCACAATGATTATGTTTGACACAATAGCACTCAATAAAGATAAGAAAGTGAAATTTAAAATACATAAATGGCCTAGAGAATAAATTTTTTTTTTTTTAAAATGGATTTGAATTTTTTGTTTTTATTTTGATGTTTGAATATTTCTACTACCAAAGAATTGGCATTACAAAGCTTTAATTTGTGGTTGTGAGTCACTTGTTTATTCAGTGACCAATTGCTGAATGATTGAATGAGTGTGGCAGGGCACACCACACACCTGGCCCCTAATCAGGCTAATTAGCCCTCGAGAGGGATAAAGGCCGACCGAAGATGGCAGTGAGAGAGAGAGATTTACGGACAGCTGTCCGACACCTGTGTGTGTGTCTTTTTGGTTACGTTTATAATTAAAATATTATTTATATTGTCAAGCCGGTTCTTGCCTCCTCCTTTCCATTAACCCCTTTACACTGGTACCGAAACCCTGAAAGGGGGAGGGATGCGCCGTGGAGTTCTCGGCGCTACCATCCACCCCAAAGGAGCAGCCGTGCCCATCCAGCAGAGGACGGAGGAGCCCGGCCGCCTGAAGCGGAGGAACAGCCGCTGACCATGAGGGGAGGAGGGGCTCCCAACCATATATATACAGTATATACAGGGTTGGTGAGTAATGGAGTACATGTAACGGGATTACGTATTTAAAATACAAAATATTAGTATTTTAGCCGTCGACAGCAAGGAGTCAGGTGCTCTAAAATGCGGTTAATTATGACTGACGTCACTTCCGATGAACATGCCCCACAGTAAAAATTCTCACCCCCAACACTGATTGACAGGTGTCTTTGTAAGGCATCGGAAATGCAAGCGCTATGGAAATTGCGATTCCTATTGAATTTTGATGCCAAGGAAGTGAAACAGCAACCGTGTTAATTAATACTGCTTTTCCAATTTGACAGGGTCATAACTCAGGAACATAGGAAATACAATAGCAAATGGACTTTGCTTTTACTATTGAAATTTGGCAGACAAATTTAATG
Source organism: Xyrauchen texanus (assembly GCF_025860055.1). Classification (NCBI taxonomy): domain Eukaryota; kingdom Metazoa; phylum Chordata; class Actinopteri; order Cypriniformes; family Catostomidae; genus Xyrauchen; species Xyrauchen texanus. The sequence continues at coordinate 6,539,147 of NC_068316.1, forward strand.
CAAACGGTAATATGCAATTTACAGTTGCATTTGGATTATGTCACAATTTATGCATTCACAAATAGAAAACGCAATTGCAAATACAATTTGTAATTCTTTTTGAAAATAGTCCTGAAAATCCTCTCATAGGAATCGCTGTCACCTCCTCTATTTCTGTTATACTGTGTCATGTTTTGAGATTTGTATAATTACTTTAAGCTGCATCAAATGTTTGGAATTGTGCGAATGGGTGCACCAGCAGCACTTCACAATGCACGTGAACCGTTCCGATAAGGCTGAAAACATCGTATCCATCCATGAACACAGAACAATGCTTCACCCCCCTTGAGCTTTCCGAACCGGCTAGTGAATAGATGCTATTTACACTAATTAGCAACAATCAAAAAGCATCTTCTTTGCACTAAGTGCAAATAATGGCAGATAATAGTTGCATCCATAATTAAGTACTAACACACAGTAAAGGGTATCACTGCAGCTTGTTTATTGTCTCACAGTAACCATAGTATCACCATGGTATTTTGTAGTAAAATTATAGTTACCACAAAATTAAACAAGGTTACTATTAAAACAATATTACTGCAGTATCGCCATGGTAAATTGCATTTAGGCTTCTGCCAAAAAACATGGTTACTACCATTATTATAGTAAAACCATTGTACATTTTACCCAGATCAAACCTTTCTCTCAACTCACCGACCTTCACTGCAATCGATGCAAGGAAATCAACCGTTATATTAATTTGTATTTATTATTATAAGTAATATTAAAGGAAATATTAGGAGAAGAGACAGGAAGGGAAACAGGATGGGAAAAAGTGGGACAAAATGTGGAATTTAACCCAGGACGTCTGCACGAAAAAAAGCACATCCACATCATCGTTACTAAATCTAACCCTAAGCCTAACTTTAGTAAAATCAAGTGCGACTCTTGCGAGACATTGGCATGGTTACCTTGTAGACACAGCCTGGCACAACAATGAAAGACGTACATTTAGCACATGTTGAACATAAACAGCAATTAAAAAACAGTGGAGACAGATGGAAAAACACATTTGGTGTGATGTGAACCCTTAAAAAGGCTGGCGACTATTACAACAAATTATTGGAGATCTCCATTAACAAAGAGAGACGCATGGAATTCATGTTCAAGTAAAGGTAGAATATTTATTTATTTCTTCAAATCTGTGTTGTGGATACTAGTAGGGCACAGCACACCGTAGAACTCACGGCCATGTTTAATAGTGAAAGGATGATTATTTCCACATGCAAAATGCAACGAGCACTTACAGGATTGGGACTAAACAGTTGTGTGGCCACAAGAAAGTCACTTGTTAGTGAGGCTGATCGGAAAAAAACGACTTCAGTTTGCTAGGGAGCATAGAGATTGGACTGTGGAGCAATGGAAAAAGATCATGTGGTCTGATGAGTCCAGATTTACTCTATTCCAAAGTGATGGGTGCGACAGAGTAAGGGAAGTACATGAAGCGATGCACTCGTCATGTATAGTGCCCACTGTACAAGCATCTGGAGGCAGTGTTATGATCTGGGGTTGCTTCAATTGGTCAGATCTAGGCTCAGCAATGATATGTGACATAAAAAAAGAAGTCAGCTGAATGTACTGAATGACCATGTTATCCCATAAATGGATTTTGTCTTCCCTGAGGGCATATACGAGGATAACAATGTCAAGATACATTTGGTGGAGTGGTTCAGGGAGCATGAGGAATCATTTTCACACATGAATTGGCCATCACAGAGTCCTGACCTTAATCCCATTGAAAGGATGTTCTGGAGAAGACTTTACGGAGTGGTTTGACTCTCCCGTCATCAACACAAGATCTTGGCCAAAAATTAACTGGACTAGGATTGCTCCGATACCAAAATTTTGGCTTTGGTACGATACCAGCCCTGGTACCTCAGTATTGATACTCGATACTTAGGCAACAAATTAAAATAAAGAAGATTTTTATTTTTTTTATTTTTGATGAAATTACTTGACTTAAAGAACTGCGTTATAGATACAAATTATGCCTTTTCTTTTTGAATTATTCTGGATTCCATATTTTAATGAAATGTTATGATCAAATTGTGTTTAATCAAATACATACTGTACAGCATTAATCAATGAAAATAAAATACTTAAAAAAAAAGAAGACCTTATAATATTATTTCAACGATAATAAAATATATAATATTTTTGGTAAAAAACAAAAAAGATGCACAACAGAGCTTTACAGTATTAATGTAACATTAAATGAAAACAATCTGATAACATGAGGCAAAAGGCTGCCATGGCTGAACCACAACATGCTGATATTCAGTAAACTTGCTTTTATGATATTGTTTACAGATAATAATATTAATAATATAACCTTTTAATACTATACTATTGTTATTATGAGTATTATTGCAACTACTTTGAATTGTACACTTTTATACTGTAGTAAAAATGTTTATGTTGTAATATCTTCAATTTTACACATCCGATTGAATAGAGCTCTTATTTCAGTGGGACTTTTATTTTGAAAGACATTTGAAGTTTGTGAATTGTTTGTTATATCAAGCTTCCTGCGACTCGCAGTCTGAAATCTCCGAGCAGCAATGATGAAAACGGTCATTTGAGAGTTCACAACCAATTATATACTAAGCAAACTGCTCTGCGACTCTGCAGATGGATACTATAGGACACATTGCATGAAAATCAAGCATTAGTAGTGTGTATTGCATTTGTGTGCATGAATGCTTGTGTGTGTGTGTGAGTGTGTGAAGATGATGACAGAGCAGGACGGAGCCCCTCATTCGTTCTGTGGTGCGTATGTGACTGTTTGTTATTATTATTTTATTATTTTTATTGTAGTGAACATACATATAGTTTTGTTAAACCTAGGCTGTTAATTGTTTTATCTTTTTCTTTTTAAACTTTGGAGTGATACCACGCTCTCCGCATGGCTGAATTTATTAATTATTTATAAGCTTTTGCCATTCACTGACTGTCAAAGTGAATAAAAAATACCAGCAAATGTAACGCATCATCAAATCATATTCAAATGCAAACATAGAGGTACATGCATGATGCATATGCAAATTGATCTCAATATTGACCCATTGTTGTGAATGTGGCAGATGGAATTTATAATTCTTTAGTTATACTATGCTAAGCAGCTTACTAGTAATTATGGAAAATGATTTCCTTCACTTTTGGTTCCGTAACACTGCCATTAAACAAAGCAAACGGACTGATTTGAGTTAATTGATTAATGGGTTTGTGCAGTGCATGGACATGGAGACCAAGGGTGTTGCCAGGTGATGATTTGCTGATTATTTAGTCAAAAAGGATGATCAGCAGCTTTAGGCCACCTCTCAGCACCAGTGTTGTTGTATTTGCAGCTTAGTTTCAATAAATGTTCTTGCTGTAGTTTTGAGTTGTGAAAGTATAGTATGTCTACATAGCACATTGAACTCAGAAAAAACTAAACAAATCCATTATATGCTCCTTTTCAAACACACACGTACATCTAATATATGGTATTACAAAAATGTGTATCTTCATATTATGCCCTAATGTTCCCAGGATGGCCCCCCTGTAGTTTGTAATATGTCTCTCTGTGAACAACAGAACCATGACAGTTCAGCTACATAAATCCTCTCTGTTTTGAATGGGTCTTTAAATACAACGAGCTCTCCAAGCTGCTGAGAGGTCTGCGGACCATGCAGAGTATTTCTAAAGAACACAATTCCTTGTATCCAGTATCTACAGAGACCTCATTAAAGAATGGGTTAGAACTTAAAGGCATGATGTTGAATTTTAAAACACAAAGTGAGTGTGAATGAGGATGCTCATAAGATTACGCTTTAAAGATGCTGCAACCTTGAAATGACACTCTCTGAGTTTGCTCATATTTGTTTTTGCAAAGGTAATAACGCTCCAACATTAATATTACGTTGAATTGAACAAAAACATCCTGAGACTGAATAAAAGGAATACTCCGGTGCAATACATAAGCTCAATTGACAGCATTTGTGGCATCATAAGTATTATAACAAAAATCATAAAAAAAATAAAATAAAAGCAAAAATCAAGGTTACAGTGAGGCACTTATAATGGAATTGAATGGGACAATTTGTTTGGAGGGTTTAAAGGAAGAAATGTGAAGCTTATAATTTTATAAAAGCATTTACTTTAATTCTTCTGTTAAAACTAGTGTATTATTTGAGCTGTCAAGTTTTTTAATAGCTGTTTTTACAGTTGTTTTTGGATTTTAGGATTTTGTCATTGCAAAATGGTATATAACCACACAGAAAAGGTTAGTAAGCGATTTTATCACACTTAAATCATGTTGACACACATATAGTTTACGTCTTGGGGCTATACTTTTGAATATTTTAATGTTTACAGATTGTCCCCATTCATTTCCAATGTAAGTGCTTCTTTGTAACCTGATTTTTTGCTTTTCATTAAAGAAAAGGAGGGACACATTGAAATACATTTTTTGGTAATCATCATTAGGTAATAAATGCTGTCAATTGAGCTTAACTTGTAACCCGGAATATTCGTGATGGATCGTTGATCCTTGTATTTAATCTAGATTCTCTGGTGGATCTTTTCCCTTCAGGATTATGGATAGCATAGTTATTCACCAGGAATTCAGAAAAGCCATCTAAAAAAAAAAAAAAGTTGTAATAACAAGGACTGATGGCTTCAACATGCATTTACATTGATTGACAACCTCAGAGCTCACAGTAGGTCTATCTTTAAAAGTTTATAAGTTCTCCTACGGAAAAAATGAATGGGATGCCGTTTTGCTCTATAGTGAACCCTGACATACTTAGATAGCTACAAATTTAATTGCTTGTTAGGGCACAGTAGCATGACTTTGATACGTGTGCAAATGGATAGGATGCCTGTAACTTTGTAGAGAAATATTTTTCACCTCAAATAAGCAAAAACTTTCAGAATCAGAATGAGCTTCAATGGCAAGTGTGCTCACATACACAAGTATTTTTTTTTGTGATAGGAGAAACAAGTGTACACAGAACATTACAGTGAAACACAGAATATAAAACAAGGTAAGTGTATAAATAGACATACTAAAAAATAGGAAATATAACATAGAATGGTGTATGTACATGTACATGTGGTAATATATGTGCATGGTAGGGGTATGTACAGCTATTGAATTAAATATGAGTGAATTTAGCCTGTGAATTGATTGCGGAGGGATTTCTCCTTGAGTCCACTATAATCTCCACTGTTTTGAGCTCCGTGTTCAGTTCAAGGTTGTTGTGACCGCACCAGACAGCCTGTTCAACTTCCTGTCTGCATGCAGACTCGTCAACATCGCGGATGATGCCAATGACCGTGGTGTCATCTGCAAACTTCAGGAGCTTGACAGAGGGGTCCTTTGCAGTGCAGTCACTCATGTACAGGGAGAAGAGTAGTGGAGAGAGAACGCTGAATCCCTGAGGAGCACCAGTGCTAATAGTGAGAGTCCTGGATGTAATTTTCCCCAGTCTCACTAGCTGCTGCCTATCCGTCAGAAAGCCGTTGATCCACCGACAGATTGCGGTTGGCACGCAGGGCTGGGTCAGTTTAGTTGAGAGAAGATCAGGCATGATGGTATTGAAGGCTGAGAGTGGATTGTCAATTAACTGACAGGACATAGTTGGCTATAACTTTCTCTGTCTGCACTCTGTAGTTTTATCTTTGATTAGATGTTATGGTGGTTTAAGGTCATACAGCACTTGGTCTTAACCAGAAACTGCTCAAATCAAACAAACCCAAACAGGAAGACACTTCCCCTCTTAACAGAGGAAGAAACAGAGTCAGATCAGATGAATGTGACAGTCATTTCCTACAAAACCATCTGCAGTGAAATCCTCTATAAAATCCACCCACTTTCCTGTGACTGGTACAGGCTGTCTGTACATCATGGACTTCATTTCTTAATAAGGATAACTAGATTTGTACGTTTCTGAAGAAAATGTGAGTGGTGCTTGTCCATGCAAAAGTCGGCACCGTAATGCTGTTGTGGGTTGTTGCCAGGTCATTGCTAAGTGATGGTTAAAGTGTTCTGCATGGTTTTTAGCATTTTGCTACGCAGTTGTTAGGATATTACTAGGTGGTTGATATGGTTTTCTGAGTGATTGCCAACATAGGGTGCGTCTCAATCAGCTCCCTAGTTCAGTAATCAGGGCAATGTACAGGGAGTCATTTTTAGGGCTGTCTCAATCATAAAATCGTTCCAGTGCACTGAAACGTTCGCTCCTTAAAAAATCACACAATTCACCGTAAAAAACAGGGAACATCGTTGCTCACTATATTGCTTTTACGAAAATGTTGCCATGACATCTGAAGTCTCTCAAGTCGTTAGAAGACGAGCACAAGTGTGAATACATGATGACAAATCTTCATTTTATATTAAAAAAATATGTTGTTTGCGATTTCATTCATAATTACAATGAAACGGAAACAATCTTTTGAATATTAGAGTTGTTAAAAGAAGGTTTAAAATACACTCCTTTATATTTTTCTCTCTATTTAATGTAATTTATCTTTCATAATAACACTGTACATTTGAATATCTTCAACGGAAATGAACACTAGTGTCATTTATACAGCGATGGTGCTGATTTGAATATGCAAGCTTGTTATCTGTCGCAGATGGTTGAGTCAGAAGTGTCCCAATGTTCATTGGGTGGACAACCTTGCCAGTGCCGAATTTGTGTTCCCGATATACTGATTCATGGCATAGGGAGGTATGGAGCTGAGTGAGATGCACTCATAGTCTCACGAATAAACCGTATGACTTGACTCGTACGAAAAAGTACGACTTCTATTCCCATAGAGACAAACCAATCAGCAAACAGAATTTCAAATGGATACAATAGAGGCTAGTCTCCATTTAACATTTTAGCTAGTCTCCTAATTTGTTTACTCATTCCAAATTTCTTTATGCAATACAATTGACTGATGGATCCCTTGCTCCAAACACAGATATGTTCACTTTTACTATTAAAATCATGGTTTGGTTTGGGTAAGGGTTTAGACTGTATGGTTACATTTGGGCGAAGCGGTTAATCTTAGGAAAAATCGTAATAACATAGTTTGTTGGTTCGTTTTTTTCTCTCTATGGGAGTAAAAGTTGTCAGTTTCTGTACGAGCCAACATCACCAGAATCGAGTTGTATATTTAGTTGTAAATGATGTAATACAGTCAACAGGAATGCATATTTTATTAAGCATATGCCCTAACTCTGATCCTAAACATGCAATTTTACAGCAAAAATAGCACCTCAGAATCGCGTTCACCAGAGCGATTGTGAATATGATTACTTCTTCTTCTATGATTACTACTTAGCACTAGATTGATAAAATGCTATCACGTTTGAATTGATGCAGTAGTGTATAATGGGGATGCTGCTTGTCAGTAATTCAGCTGAATGTTGTTGATTTTAAGGTACATAATCTTTCGGATGCAACATGTTGATTTCTCGTGTGATCATGTTCAGGTTGGGAAATAACTGAATACATGTAACGGGATTACGCATTTAAAATACTAAATATTAGTAACTATTCAACTACAGCTACTGTACTATTTAAATTGTTGGTACTGCTCACCAGCGCCTCTTCTTCCTGAGACGGCTGAGGAAGTTTGGAATGAACCACCACATCCTCACACGGTTCTACACCAGCACTGTATATATATATATTTCATATACTCCTTACTTATTGTATTGTATATTGTGTATTCTATATTGTGTGTATTGTATATAATTATTGTGTTGTGTAAGTATGTGTACATTTGATATGTAAATTGTGTTGTGTAAGTATGTTGTTTATTGTAACTGGTATATGTCTCGTCACTGTCATGACTGCTATGTTGCTCGGAACTGCACACAAGAATTTCACCTACTGTTGCACTTGTGTACATGGTAGTGTGACAATAAAGTGATTTGATTTGATTTGATACTGTAATCAGAATACCGTTACTGAAGAGATTACTTTGCTTTTTATTGTAATTTGGTTCATTTAATATTTAGTCTATTCAGTTGGAAAACATTTATCCATATAAATGACACAATCTGAGGAGCTTTCAAACAGCCGTGAAGCACTTGTGATTTTGTTTCATGTATACAAGCGCTTTCACTCTGTTATGAGTGAAATATGACATAATTTAGGAACTTTCCCTTGGGAGCTTAATAGAGTGGTTACAATGTGTTTCTACAGCTTAACAAAAAATCAGTTAGAATCGCTTTGACAGATGAGACATAAATCCAATAAAAACACGATTACATCCCTTATCCATGTTTTTTACGCTGTTTGGGTATTTTAAAAGAAATGCTAACCAATGTTGCCTTTAACATTGTATATAAAGCTACAATTAATATTGTTTCTGCCTCAATCTATGAACGCAATCCACACACATTCAGAATAGGATGTCATTGTTTACACTCTGTCAGGTTTTGAAGTTTGGAGCAGCAAGAATAGTAAACATTGTGTAAATTGTCATGTGAACATTTAGCTTTATGCTAAGATAAAATGTTTTTGCCTTTAAGTGCATCTGTTACCAGGCATGCTTATATTTTAAGAGCATAACTTGTTCTGTTCTAAGAACTTTGATATTAGGGAAAAGATGTACTGCAAAAAATATTTATTTTAATATTGTTTTCCTGTAAAAATATCATAAAATCCTTAGAACAAGATACATTTACTGTATTAAGATGCTGCATAAGATATTTAGGCATTTTTTCAGAAAATGTATTTGTACAGTGAAGTTTGTTGTACTTTATTTACTTCTTTATAATCAAAACAAGTGAAAATTAAGTGCCGAGTAAGTAATCCAAAATATATAGATTACGTTACTGACCTTGAGTAATGTAATGGAATATGTTGCAAATTACATTTTACAGCATGTATTCTGTGATCTGTAGTAGAATCCTTTTTAAAAGTAACCTTCCAAACCCTGATAGTGTTGTAAGTTTAGAGATTTTTCAAAAACCCTTATCCTAAATATTAGCAATAGTAATGATGGTCACAATTAATGCCAATTTTTTTGGTTTAGTTCAAGGATAAACAGTGAAGTTTAGGATCTGAGGAAATTCAAACAGTCAGTACTTTTTTCAGCATTTTAATACACATTTGATGCTAAGAATCACTGCCAGGAATCAATAACATAACACATTTTTAAGCGCCTTTGAGCAAGCAGCTGAGAAAGGACGAATACATCAAAGATGAGGGGCCGAAGGCGGATGCGGTCCCGGCCCGCCTGCACATAAATTCTGCATAGGCCTGTGGGTCCTCTGGGCCAAACCTCAGAGGACCAGCATCATGAAAAGTTGATGTGGTAAAATACAGAAGGAGCACTAATAAGAGACAGCGAGGGAAGAGCAGAGAATGTGAAAACTGCAGGCAGGATGGAGAATAAAAAGAGACAAGTGGAACAGACGAGAAAACCAGCAGCTGTGAAAACTTTTGGCAAGTCTGAATTCTGTCTGATCACAAGTATGGAGTTTGTGAGACAATTTAGATCAAATGAAGGGAAGTGCTGATAGGCAGTGTATTCTATTGTGGCCAGATCTTCAAAAACAATATTTCTGCTGGTAAACATTTGGACATAGTGGAACTTGGTAAATAAATGAGCATAGATAGCGAGAGTGACAGCCAGGGAAAAAGCTCACAGGGCAACTATTTCCTGTCAATGATTTACAAAGGCAACAGTGTTTACCAAAGGCCAAAAGAAACCGTTGTCTTGCAATTATAGAACTAAAATCTCGTGCACACAAAACAACTAGCTTTGAAATTCAGTTCTAAGCAAAAACACAATTCTATTAATAATTGATCAAACATTAAAAATATATATTTTTTACACTTTCTGAAGAAACAGTGAGTGTTCTCAAGTATGAGCAATAGTAACAGCAGTGGCGAATTCTTAGGGCCAGAATTTCTGCAGAAACCCTCAACAGTGCAAATGAATGGGCAACTAAAGTCAGACTGTCAGATTCATCAGCCAATTAGATTTATTTATTTGATCTTGGTGGGTGTGATCTTTTGGATATGACCCTGTAAAGGGATTAATGGAAAGGAGGAGGTGAAAAAGACATACACAAACACATACAGGGCAGCTGCCCGTAATTCTCTCTCTCTCTCGTACTGTCGTCACCGGCCACCTTTATCCCTCGTGCACCCCATAAGGCTGATTGGGGACCGGACATGCGTCAGTCCAGCCTGGCCCCGCCCTCTTCTGCTCCACAGTCCCAGTCGAGACCTTCTAGTTGGCATTGAGTGACGCAATCATGCTAAGTGATATACGTAATTCAAGAGCGAAAAGCGTAAGATCAAACTGTCTGACGTGTCGACTGTCATCACTGCTGCTATCGTCAATGAGAAAAAGATCCTTATGGATCACGCTGAAGGCCTAGACTTTAAATGCATGGCCCGTCACTGAGTAATAGTGATGCCTATCTCAGCAGGTTTGCAATCTAAAGTTTGTACATACAAATCTGCATACATGGAATCTTCTTAAAACTGTTAGGGGTCGTTCACACAGGAGGCATTTTTGCCTATGAAACAGTGTGAGAGAGATGTTTTTTGACTGTTATGCTGTGATTTGTTGCTTTTTTTGCATTTTGCATTCATCTAGCTTTTTAAAACAAGAACACGTTCTGTTTGAACACCCCTTAGCCTCATTAGTCAAAGTACTTCATTGTCAATCATAGTGGGGTAAAACTATCGAGGCTGATTTCTTTTTGATAAGTGTTAACATGCATTACAAACCTGAAACACTTGTTTTCGTTCAGGGTTACACGAGCGAAACTCTGAAATCAGTTTGAAAACAAATAATGGATCATATTTAACAGCCTGCAAATGCTGCAACTTACTTTAAGGAGAAAGAATGATGCATTGCAGTAATTAGGTGAATCCTTTGGCAATGATACACACACACACACGCACACATTGTCTTTTCCCCTCTCTCTTTAGGTGTCTCAGCATCCAAATGAGCTGATTGATTTAGACTAGAGTGATGCCAGAAGAATCAGACTGGATGAGGCTGTTGGATCGCAGCACGTTATCTTCAACAAACACATGTCTTTCAGTCCAATTACACCCCTGCTGCAAATGGAGCTTCTGACTCCCCTACACCCACCCACCACATCGCTGTCACTCACCAAACCTCCACCAGTTCAGGCCATGCCCACACTAAATCAGCAAACACACAAGGATACACATACACAACTATTACTACACAGGCTGAAAATCGTTAGCTTCCACAGCAGATGAAACGTTTTTAAGTTCTGATTTTCACTGCACAACAAAAGTAAAAAATAAATAAAAAATCACTATGGTTACTGCTCATTCTTCAGGTTAGGGTTCTAAACAGTGGAGGATTTAGGCATGGGCAGTGCAGTCCAGGGCAGCATCTGTGGGGGAGTGGGGGGCGGCACAAGGCGGCGGCACCCACCCTGCCATAGGTCAACAACTTTGGGGGTGTGTGGAAGCGGGTTTTGCACAGGGTGCCAAACAAGCTAGAACCGCTACTGGTTCTGAACACACATTTCCTTTTTTTTTGTTGCAAATCACTGTGCAACTCGTCCAGCACCATTTTTGCTACAGAATTGAATGATACCTCAAATCATGTGGCTTGTGTTGTGGTGAGTTTTGCATAAGCAAGTGGGTCAATGACGTGATGCTCATTTTTTTGTCTAGAGCTATAATATTATATAAAAATACAATACAAATGCAATTCACACAAAACAAATACTTTGAAAACACCTCTTATATAATGTTTACAATTAAAGTAAAAAATGCCATGTGATATAATCACCTCTCATTAAAAGCTTAAATTCTTGAAAAAATAAATGTAGGCATGAGTAGTGCAGAATTATCTTTTTTACTAGGGCTGTCATTTTAAGGCGTTAATTCAATGCGATCAATTATATAAAAAAATCATATAATTTAATTCATCATGTCCCCGGATTTTATTAAGGAATTTTACTACCATCGGAGCAATTTAAGCTTGATGTACCACCTGGTTTCTCCAGGGGGCAGTAAGCGAAACTCCAGCTGTATAGACAATGTGCAGCTTATTCAGAGAAAAACCACACTCACCGACAGCAGATAGCACAAGATGAGAACATGTTCTTCCTTTCAAACACAGCTTGATGGAATACAAACTCCGAATGCAGGAATCTTAAGACATTTTTTTCAAGTTTCAAGTTACGTTTTACTTGACAGAGCAACCTAAAAATGAAACGTTTATGACGCAATGCAACCAAGATGGTCCAAAAACATCCAACTGATGCAGGTGTACATTGGCGCATCTTTAGACAAGAACTTATAATACTGTAAATCTTGGACTGATTGACAAACTCAGTTGCAAAATAGGTTGCTGTGAACTGTTATTAATAGCTTAAGTTCAATGATATGGAAGTGAACAATATATTGGATTCTAAAGACAATTTGTCTTATCAATTCTTTATTCATCTGCCACAATTTAATAATTTGATTCATAATTTTTTAGAATATATATATTATTTACATTTATTTAAATAAAACTACATAGAATTATTTAATCATTATTGAATTGTTATTTGAGGAGATTTCTCAGTGAATATTTATATATTTTATACATTTTTATTAATTGATGAATTAATTGGTATACCATGTAATAATTGTAATAGATTGACAGCCCTACTTTTTACTATTCATTTAAAAAAAAAAATAATAATAATAAACAGTGAAACACTTTTATTTTAAAAATATTATTAAAATTTGAAAACGTTTGTCCACCAAATCAAAGTCATGTGATGTAAACAACAACCATTTTGTTGTCATGTGAGAAACATAAATAAATCAAATGAAATAAAATAAAAAGGACCCCTTTAGACCTTCAATACTGTTTGTGAACTAAAAAAAAACAAAATAAAAATAATATTATTAAATATCAATATTTTGACTTTTATGAAAAGGCACTTTTTTTCAGGTTATTTGGTGTAACCCTGAGAAAACTTCTTAATATTCTTAACTCCATATATATATATATATGTAATCAAGGTGAAAGGAAAGCATTTTAATGCATTTTACATTTTACCACATAACATTTTTTAAAGTCATTAAATAAAATATTTGATAGAAAATGCTGTAAATGTTTTTCAAAAATGTTTGAAACAAATATGGACTCAGATTACATTCATACGAACTTGACACATGTTTTAAACTACATTTTTAAGAGAATTCTCTCTCTCTCTCTCTCTCTCTCTCTCTCTCTCTCTCTCTCTCTCTCTCTTTTTTTTTTTACCTCAGACAACCTTATCTATCAATGACAAAGTACCACTCATGTTTTCTTAGAAAAAAAAAAAAGAAGAATTAAAAATCTTTTGAGCAAAAACAGTACATATGATCATATTTATATTACATGTATTTTAATAGGTGGCATCTGGCTTTTTCTTACTGGTTATTGGTATCCAGGTGAAAGTTGATAAAAGGCTCAAAAGTTATGATAAGCTATGGGTTAGGGTTAGGGATAGGCAGATTCTGATATTCTGATCCTGGAATATATAATCTTTATGCTATATCAAGGATATACATTATTTAAAGATAATTAAACCAAACACTGCAGGTGTTAGCTTGTTTCTCAGCACTGCAGCTCTGCACTTTCATTTTCTCAAAACAGATTAACCTTTAATGTGCTTTGGTGCCCAGTTGTGTTGTCTGTCAGTTACACAGAACAGGGGTTCATAAACTGCATGTTCAAAATTTACTGTACAAAGTCGTAGTTGACTGAATCTTTCCCCACTGTAGATATTGACCAAATGTCAAAGAGACTGAGATTTTTCCACAACGTCCCCTTTAGATGATCTACAGACCTCTGGATGTTTTTCCCTTCTGGCTCTTTCCTGCAAAGTAGGCCCTCAGATTTGATAGATAGCCCACCTGAACATGGACCCAAGCTTAAAGATTTCCTGCCATTGCAAACAATATCAATCTAAGCCCTAATGGGGCTTAAGTCCCTAAGGAGGACATCCCAACTTTCATCTCCGTAGACAGAAGGGCGCTACCTCTTGCTGGATCTCTCATTTGTAATAGACTAGGATGGTTAAGTTTGAGGAGTCTGCTCCATGACAGTTTCAAACCTGAGATCTGTCTCTTTCTCCATCATTCCACTCTCAAGACGATATTTTCTCTGAGTCTGATAAAAACATGGTGTGGAAGAAATTTTCATTTAACATCACTCAGACATTTGCGCTGTGCCTCAAAACCTACTGAGCTGTCATTCATGAACATCAGAGGTGCAGTTGAAATGGTTTGGTGAACTGTTTGTAGGTTGGGATGATGAAAGAAATGTGTGGCGCTTGCCTTTGCAATGATGCTAGGGTGATGTGGGTGTTGTTGCCAGGGCAGTGCCATGTGGTAACTAAGGTGATTTGAGTGTTTATAGCATGTTGTTCTGTGGTTTTTAGGGTGTTCTGGGTGGTAACTTACCAGCCCCAACCTCAGATTTAGCTCTAGTCCCTCCTTCGAAGAGCTAGAAATCAAAGATTTGGTTGAATTCTGATTTACAAGTTCTGTATTTGGGTTGCTGGTAACCCAAAGTAACATCCACACGAATGCCAGGACCCAAGGTTTCCCTGCAGAACATTGCCCAGAGCATCACACTGCCTCCGCCCTTCCCATAGTGCATCCTGATGTCATCTCTTCCCCAGGTAAACAACACAAATGCACCCAGCTGTCCACATGATCTAAAACAAAATGTGATTCATCAGACCAGGCTACCATATTCTATTGCTCCATGATTCAGTTCTGATGCTCACGTGCCCAATGTAGGCACTTTTGGTGGTGGACAAGGGTCAGCATGGGCACTCTGACCTGTCTGCGGCTACACAGCCTCATATGCAGCAAGCTTCGATGCACTCTGTGTTCTTACACTTTTCTATCATGGCCAGCATTAAGTTTTTCAGCAATTTGTGCTACAGTAGTTCTTCTGTGGGATCGGACCAGACAGGCAAACCTTCACTTCCCACGCGCATCAATGAGCATTGGGCGCCCATGACCCTGTCGCCAGTTCGTCGGTTGTCCTTCCTTGGACCACTTTTGGTAGGTACTAACCAATGCATAACGGGAACACCACAAGACCTGCCGTTTTGGAGATGCTCTGGCTCAGTCGTCTAGTCGTCACAATTTGGCCCTTGTAAAGTCGCTCAGATCCTTTAGCTTGCCCATTTTTCCTGCTTCCAACACATGAAATTCAAGAACTGATTATTCAATTGCTGCCTAATATATCCGAACCCTTGACAGGTGCCATTGTAATGAGATAATAAATGTTATTCACTTCACCTGTCAGTGGTTTTAATGTTGTAGCTCATCAGTGTGTGTGTCCATCCATCCATCCATCGATCAACCGCTTATCCTGTGTACAGGGTCGCGGGGGCTGGAGCCTATCCCAGCTAACATTGGGCGAAAGGCGGGGGACACCCTGGACAGGTCGCCAGTCCATCGCAGGGCCACACATAGACAGACATACACTCACACTCACCTCCACATCCACACCTAGGGCAATTTTTTTGGAGACACCAATTAACCTAGCCTGCATGTCTTTTGGATGGTGGGAGGAAGCCGGAGTACCCGGAGAGAACCCACGCAGACACGGGGAGAACATGCAAACTCCACACAGAAAGGCCGGGGCAACCAGGGTTTGAACCCACTTGCTGTGAGGCGACAGTGCTAACCGCTGCACCACCGTGCCGCCCGTCAGTGTGTGTGTGTATATACAGTAAATGCACTATATAAACATCATTTCTCTTTCTCTGTCTGTAGATTCAAGATTCAAGTAGCTTTATTCTCTCTCTCTTTCTCTCTCCCCCTCCCCCCTCTGTCTGTGTGTACCTGGCTCATTTGTTGATTGATTCTCCCGCAGTGCTGCAGTCGTAAAGAGGAGGCGGGTGTTGGGGAAATGCTAAGGGTAGCAGATCTCCCATCACTCAACTCACTTCCAATTAAACTCGTACAACTTGTCCTTCTCTTAACTACTGCTGTAATGGAATTAAAACTAATGAGAAATCCGCCGTCTGACAGAGTATGTGCCACTAAACTATTTATTCTGCAGGGATAAAGCCTTTTTTTCTCATTATTTATTTGAATAAATGATTAAGCATTTCTCATTCCGGGGTTATAGCAGAGAGTGCTGAATCAGAGCTTTGGATGGGAGCAGTTAATTTCCTAATCTGCATTCCTTCGGCCTGTGGAGTACAATACTTTTGCTTCTCTGTATTTCTGCTTTATAAATGTAATTTGAGCTCTGAAACTGTATCTTAGAATGATAATTCAATACACACCAATAACTTTAACTCCATTCTAAGATCTAAAATGAACATCATATTGAGGCAAGTCTAATTGTACTGAAGAAACATAAACATTAAAAAATGTATTATAAATATTGGTGTTTTCAGGTTTTATTGGTCAATATTTGGCTGATAAATATCAGTGGCCGATACATTGGTTCATCCCTAGTCACCATCTTACAGCATGCTGTGTTTTGGATGCTGGTGTACTGGCATTATTTTTGTATGCTATTTAACTAGCTTTACCAGGAAGGTTACCAGGTACATCCTTGGTCAAGCAGCAAGACCATGCTGGTCAACCGTTTAATTCTGTCCACCAGCTAGATCTGCACAAACCAGTTTACAGTAGCTTGGACCAGCTTGGAAATTCATACCAGTCCAAGTTGTTAATTTCAAGAGTGTTCAGACCAAACATGAACGAAAGTTTTTTGTTAGTGTATAAGGGGGCATGGGTCATTGGTCTTCTAGTATTTGCTTTGACATCAGCCAAAGCTGCTGACACCCAGTGTCGTAGAAACAAACAGCTGGTGAAGTTTTACCACCGTAATCCCCCATAACATGAAATACTGTCTCTTTTTATGTCTGGGAATGATGGCAAAGTGAAGCTTTAAAAGAGATTTATGTCTCCAGTGCAGAATTTAGTCCCAATGTAATGTATGCTTGAAGCTGCCTCTTGAACATTTACACTGCTAACGTCGCCTCATGCTAATCACAATTACATTAATGTGTCCATCAGGTATCGTGAGAATGTTTGCTATAGTCTTAAAAGGCAAAAACACTACCGAGAGTGCTTTTAGGTACACTGATGGCCAGAGATTTCCTTTTTGAGCATGTCAAGGAGATGGTACTAAACAATATTTCAAATCTATCACAACAATTCTTGACGGAACTAAAGCACCAAAGCTACAATTTTCCACAAGTTGAATTCAATTGTGCACTGTGCCATTAATATTTACCAGAATGAGATGATTCAGGCATTCAGCTACTATTTGTTTGCCTTTCAATATTGAGATGAAGCCTTCTGCATGAAAGGGACCCTACTGTTGAACTAATATCTTTTGATATGGCACCATCTTGGCCTAAGGTGTGTTGACTTCCCATAGTCTTCCTTGTTTTGACAAGGGATGGTCACGATGGTCGACTAGTCATCCAAAAAAAAAACACTAGTCAATTTGTGAGGACAAATAGTACAGTAAACCTTATTTTTGTTTGTATTAAAATAAATGAGGGACAAGTCGAATGTTTTTTATGTGGTAATCAACATGCCACAAATGTTGTAGATTGAGCTTTACTATCAAACCATAAATGTGTTCAAACGGATCTGTCTTTGGCAGTTGAGTCCTGCCAATAACCGTTGAGTTTTTTAAATTTGTGTCAAGTTCAAAATAGTACAACTTTTTAAAAAAACCTAACGAAACCTCTGAATTTTGTTCCACTGCACCGCATCCAGCTGTTTTTGAACAGGAATGCATCTTAATTGGTGTCAAGTAAACCCAAAACTAACCTAATCATAAATATCTTCCTTAATACCGATTAGTCAACCAGGCAACCCACCAACTAGTCAACTTTGAAAATATGTAGTTTCAAACTATATAGTTTCTCCTACAGTCGTGTCTCTCCATTTTCTCAAACCTCCTTGATGCTGCTGTCATTTAAAATATCCACATCTGTTATCAGTGTTCTCTGTTTTGGAAAATGTTGTGATATGAAACTGGTGTCTTTCATTTATTTGACATGACCAGCAGTTTTGGTCTTAACAAAAGATCTTTGCCAAAGAGGTGCCACTTCCTCTGGGCCGCCAGTCTCTGCTGCTGTCTGAGGAATTTTACTAGCAATTCATCATTTGGAGCCATTTGTTGGATGTTTTGTGAATGATCCAGAATGTTGGCTTCGACGCCTGACACATCTTTCTGTACACTGTGCTATTGACTTTGTTGTGCCGTCAGTTGTACCTGTCAGCATCTTTCATCCCGTGATTACATTCTTGATTGTCTCAGGTGCTGAACTGCACATTTTCAGATATTTTCTGTCAACGATAACATGTAATTACATGTCTAAGACTGAGACTGAGACTTTCATTGTAAGCCACACCATTATTTATTTAGAGATTGTACATCATTGCAATAAATACACTCTCACAAGGAAACATTGTTTTGCTGATATTTACCAAAATGATGTACTGGGTCGATCAGCTCCAGTTTGATGTTTTTGTGGTGGAAAATTAATGTTGCTATGCATTTTTATTTTGAGATACGCTACAATAAAACCAGCCTGTGGATACGTTTTTTGCACAATAACATTACATCATTCTTTACACGTATCACGGCACGTTTCAAGCTGAAATGTTCACTTTGCATTTGTGAGATTCAAATGTGAAATGAAAAACAGAATTGCTGAATCAACCACATCATTGTGTGGTGCTTGTTGACTTGCTTGCGCTTCTGGACATGTACCCTGGTCCTTTGCATCACAAGTGCAATGCTCAACTTGATCACACACATAACGCAAACATAAGATGAACTACATTTCCAAAAGATCATAAGATAGTATTTTATGAGGAACTGATAATCTGCCATTTTACTCTTATTTTTGTAAGAGTCATTGTTGAAGTAGTGCCTCAAGTGTTCATTTCAAGAAAACATGCAGATTTCAAAACAGGGTTATAACATCCTCTTTGACAGCCTACATCACATTGTGTTTTACCACGGTTCTGCACTTTCTTTCTTGAAAACTTTGAGAAAAATGTGACCTTTTGGATATGTAGATGAAAGTGAGAACCTTTTATCAAATCGTATGCCTTGAGGTTGAGCAGCTGAATATTTCTACTGGTGCTGTAAATCAGCCACTACACAGGCTGAAGTTTATCTCATGGCCTTTAGTTCAAAGACATTCCAGTGTTTAAGTTTATAAGACAACAGGGTGCTTTTTCTTATATCTCTCCCAGAAGTCCCAGAAGACTTAGTTTGAGTCCTCGACAGATTCCTGGTGGAAGCTCACAGCATGTGTACGTATTCTTAGTTTCTCAACTCAAATGTGGCTTGATGACTCTTTACAGTTTCTAGGTTACAGTTGCCAGCATATCGCTGCATAAAAACAGAAACGTTTAAACAGAGCCCTGAGCAAAAAATACAACTAAAACTGTCACCTAGAACTTAAACTCAATACTGCATCTTTTTAAAAATGTAAATGTCTTCCTTAAAGGATATTTTCTTACCAAAGGATCTTAGATGGTTGTAATGATTCCCTTGGGAACCAAGATGAATGCATGCATAGAAGTATACAAATGCAATGCCATCAGTAGAGTAAGAAAGTTTTGTTTCTTTATGACAGGTTATTGTGTATAGTTTTATCGTTACTTGAGGGCCTTCCGGTGGAAGAGCAACACGGCACATATAACTTTATAATAGTAGATTTCTTTTTAAATGGATCTCCTGGTTCCTGTCCCATTGTAGTAATTTGCCCACACATAAAGAGATTGTTAAAACAGCTTAAATGTATATTTCACTAATGGGTAAGGATGGGTATAGAGGAGGCGGGAACTGGCAGAACAGTCAACATTAATGACATAAATGAACTGAAACATATCATAAAACACACAAACACACACACACACACACACACACACACACACACACACACACACACACACACACACACACACACACACACACACACACACACACACACACACAGCGGCCGTGTGTGTCTCTCTCACTCTCAAACTGGCACCTCTGGCTTGTCTTTATCCCCCTCATGGCTGATTAAGATAATTCAGCACCGGGAGTGTGTCCTCACAGCCCGGCCACACCCTCTGCCTTGTCACACTCCACCTGATTCAGGCCGGGGAAACCTACGGCTTGACATACTCCCCTCCCTTAATGGAGGGAAGGTGTTGCCCTTGCGGCCATCCTTCTGCCTGTAGGTCTTCCCCATCTCTCTGGAGCCCTGGGAGAGACGAGGGAGGGAGAGGGAAAGAGCAAGAGGGAGAGACAGAGAAAGAGAGAGAGAGAGAAAAATTTGCTTGGGAGTCCCCAGACATGCCGTCGCCTGGTCATCAGCCACTCTTCTGCCCTCTGACGGATGACAGCCGCTCCTCCCCTGGATAATGGCAGCGAGTCCACCAAGGGTCGGGTGGATGGAACAGCTCCTTCCCTTCTTGGTGGATGGCAGCGGTTCCTCCGACTCCCGGCAGCCGACAGTGACTCCACCATCCCCTGGCGGATGGCAGTGGCGAGGACTGCATGACTGTGCATCCCTCCTCCTTCTTGGGTTTCGGCACCAGTGTAATGGGTAAGGATGGGCAAAGAGGAGGCAGGAACTGGCAGAACAGCCAACATAAATGAACTGAATCACATAAATGACATAAAACACACACAAGCACACACACAGTGACAGCGCGTCTCACTCTCGAACTGGCTTCTCCAGCTTGTCTTTATCCCCTTCCCGGCTGATTAGGACAATTCAGCGCTGGATGTGCATCCTCACGGCCCGGCCACACCCTCCTCCATGTCACATTCACTTAAAAATGAAAATTCCCTTATCATTTACTCACGCTCATGCCATCCCAGGTATGTATGACTTTCTTTCTTCATCAGAACGTTGTTTCACTTTAGAAGACATTAGTTTATCCAGTGGAGTCATATGGATGATGTTTATGTTGACTGCCTGTTCTTTTTGGAGCTTCAACGGTTGGATCAGCCTCCACTTGCATTTTAAGGACCTACTGAGCTAAGATATTTTTCATTTTTTTAAAAAATATGTTCTTAAGAAGAAAGAAAGGGGTGAGCAAATTATTTTGGATGAACTATCCCTTTAATAAAAGGAAGAAGGAAATAACACAGTAGTCTAGTAACCACACATGCGCATTGACTGTGTGCACATAGCACAGGAAAATTTAACAGACTATTTATCGGCCTCTACTATTTTATCATTTGACTACTAGTTTATAGGGTAGCAAACAATTTTTCAAAAGTAGCTTGACTGTAGTTTACGTACTTTTAAATTATAACTATATGCATAATGTATTGTATTGTTTAATACACACAATTTTACTTTACCTCAAAAATATTGCTAAGTTATGACACATGCTCTCTGTTGCTGATGCCGAAAAACGAATTCATGTGTTCATGACCTCAAGACTAGATTATGGTAATGCATGAATGGGAGGATGTCCAGCAAGATCAATAAATAAAATGCAGCAGCCAGAGTGCTGACGAGAACCAAGAAATATGATCACATTTTATCATTGTTACAATTGCAATCTGTTCAATTTCATATTAATTTTACAATTTTGTTTATTACGTACAAAAAGTCTAGCTCTGCAATACTTAAGTGATCTTCTGACACACTATATTCCATCATGTTCATTACGATCGCAAAATTCTGGCCTGTTAATAGTTCCTAGAACATCAAAATCCACAAAAGGAGGTAGATCCTTTTACTATATGGCTCCTAAACTATGGAATAGTTTCCCTAACACTGTTCAGGATGCAGACACACTCACTCTGAATTTAAGTTTAGACCAAATACAAATTTAGCCAGGCATACAGCTAATTTATCCATCAACTCTGCTTTAGTTAGGTCTGTAGGAACCAGAAACATTTATCATGACCTATAACTCTTAAAAAAAAAAAAAAAAAAGAAAAACGCAATGACATCTACGCTGTGGCAGGGCGGAGGGCAGGGCCGGGTCGTGATTATACACACCCAGTCCCTTATCAAGCTAATTAAGCCTCCAAGAGGGATAAAGGCCGATTGCGGACGGTGGTGCGAAGAGAGAGAGAGATCATTTACGGACATGTCCGTCATGTGTGTGTGTTTGTCTTTTGTTTAAGTTAATAATTAAAATATTGTTTATATCGCCAGGCCGGTTCTCGCCTCCTCCTTTCCATTGAACTGCTTTACACTAAAAGACAAACACACACACACGACGGACATGTCCGTAAACGATCTCTCTCTCTCGTCGTACCATCGTCCACAATCGGCCTTTATCCCTCTTGGAGGCTTAATTAGCTTGATAAGGGACTGGGTGTGTATAATCATGACCTGGCCGCCCTCCACCCTGCCACATATGCTTATATTATTATAGTATATTATTTGTAGCGCTCGCTCAACCTCGGGACTTCTATCCTGTGGTTACCAGAGCCAGCCAGATCCAGCTCCGTTCCTGCTTGGTGTCGAACTCCACTGCTATGTGTCTCTGAGTGATGATGGCTAATAGCAGCCGGTGCCAGCCAGACATCACTTCAGTATATTACGATGGACTTCAGAGGATGAACTGATGCCAACTTCAACCATAAGACATCGGATACTTCAAATGCCATTGCCTGAAACTTGGACTCACCGATATTACCTGCCGGTTGAACTGCGTTGCACCTCACTCATTCTGCCTCCATCACCTCGGTCTAACGATGAACTACACTCTTAAAATGTAATACAAAGACTATCAATTAATTGCCAACAAAACCCTTCATCAGCCAACTAACAAAGGACAATTTCAACTATGTGAACTTCTGCAGTTAATACAGGGTGAACTTCAAAGACATTAGTCATTAATCTTACAGTTCAAACAAAATCATTGTTTAAACACTGGCCCTAAAAAACGTACTTCGTTTACTGATTTTAAACCATGACTTGCACTATACATAAGTAATAATGTCATTATATTCATGATGTTAGCCAGAGGGGAACTGGCCCTCACAGTGAGTCTGGTTTCTCCCAATGTTATTTTTCTCCATTAACCAACATCTTCTGGAGTTTTGTGTTCCTTGCTACAGTCACCTTCGGCTTGCTCACTGGGGTTATTAATACAATTCTTTTTTAATAATTTTTATACACAATTTACAATCCAATTTAGACTTAATAGATATTACGGTTTCATTTTCAGTTAACACACGATTTTCTGTAAAGCTGGTTTGAAACAATATGTGTTGTGAAAGCGCTATACACATAAAAATGACTTGACCAAATGTAATAAATGCAATGAAAATGTAGTTTTTTTAGCAGTGAATTTAAGTTTGCTGCCCCTGTGTTAAAAAGCTTCAACACTGAGCCTGATTAACTCGAGTCCATGATCAAACATTCACTCTGGGCTTTGGAGACAGATTGGGACAGCTCCTACTCCTCTGCTGGCTCACATTTAATATTCAGTCTTTTCTTCTTCGTCTTTTTCTTTTCTCTCTGAACTGTATCAATAAAAGAAAACATAATAGGATGAGGATAAGGACACCCACATACAGGCACGACACGTCATTTCCCTGTTAATGTAAAACTGGACTAATGAAAAGTTAATTTATCACAGCTGGCTCTGTCATTCCATTGCTTCTAATTTAATCAGTTAGTCTTTTATCTGTGTCTTGTCTCTTTTATAAGTACAGCGGCATGCAGAGAGTGACCTTTGAAGATACACAGATCAGGGGAAACCCGTCACCAATAGAACCACAGGGTTATTCCCATGGGAGGCTGACACTTCAACTTTCATCTCCAGTGAGACTTGGAAAAGATTTAACTGTTGCATATAGGACACACTCTCTCTTTGTCTGCCCTGTTTCTGTGTTAAAGACTGGGTATACTTCCTTTTTCTGCATTCTGAATAGGATCGTGCCCGGTCAAATTTAACTGTGAGATATTCGGCCCTCCATAGTGCACTGTGGCACCAAAAAATGACTTAAAACCAGCAATTCTGATTGGAGCTTGTGATTTTTGTGTACAATATGCATTAGATGGTCAATGAATGGTCATTTGACATGTCGAACGAGAGTGAGACAACATACAAAATAACTTGTGGGTTTGAATATGTATGTTTGTACAGTATATACATGTAAAGTAGTGAGAGAACATTTTCCACTCATTTTCTCTGTTGCTCTTCAAAAGTATGAAGACACTTTGAAATGCCTTAGGATTCACACAGGAAAAGAACCTTCTTTCATGTCACCTCTGGTCATTCAGTGGAGATTACTGAACTGCTCAGACAGTTGATAACTCATATGACTTAAATGTTCGCCTATAGAGGTCTGATTGATGCAGACTCCAAAGGATGGATGAAGATAGAGTTCTGAGCCACTCTTGACTTTGGGGATTTGTAAGCATGTCTTTGGTTTATTTGTAATATTTTCACGGGGTTTATGGATGTCGAAGTCTTTCTGCATGTATTCAGTCATGAAGGTTTTCACACTCTTGAATGAATGACATGTTGCATAACCCCCATTCAATCTTCAATCCATACACGCACCCAGATCACATTTTTCAGTGTTAGGAGCAGATTTTAGAGTGAAATATGGCTTGTTTGCTGTCATGAATACATCATAATTCCCGAACTAAGTGTCAAACTAATAGCAGTGTATTAAAAGCACGTTATAAAATATACCCATGGGCAATTGCGAATCTCTAAAATGTCATTTTTTGAAAGGCAGAGGAACTCTTTTCAAATCTCTATTTGCCTGTTTTAGGTTTTGGTAACATTACAGTAAGGTTTTATATGTTAACAGTATTTAATGCAATTGTTAAAATACATTTACAATGAACA
Source organism: Xyrauchen texanus (assembly GCF_025860055.1). Classification (NCBI taxonomy): domain Eukaryota; kingdom Metazoa; phylum Chordata; class Actinopteri; order Cypriniformes; family Catostomidae; genus Xyrauchen; species Xyrauchen texanus. Next base: position 6,564,004 of record NC_068316.1, read on the forward strand.
ATACATTTACAGCATTTAGTAATCTTGGTTACTGTTAATTTCTACATGCACCCCTACATTTTTAACATAAAACTTTGTAAACTTTAAATTGGTTGGCCATTAAAATTGAACTAACAATGAACATTTGTATATTTATAAATGACCATGAACCAAGATTAATACAGTAAATGCTGTAAAAAAAAAAAAAAAAAAAAAAAATCACTTTTAGTTAATGTTACCCAATTGATTGACTTATGTTAAAAAATATAGAACTTAATTGAAAAGTGACCTTCATTTCTTTATTATCTTTATTATAATCAGCAGAACTGATGTACTGATTTACCTGTATGTTCAGAAATAATTATCCTGAAATGGCAAAGCCCTTTTGAGAAGAAATTCTGTTCAGTATCAAAGCCGGTGAGGATGATGTTTTTCTCTTCCCTATAGAAGTCTCCTCTAAAACATCTGTAGATGTACCAGCTTTGATCCACATTCAGATTAAAATGTGCCTCTGTGCAGAGAAGATGAATTTGTTGGTGACTTCTTCAGATAGATCAGCAGCTTTGATCAGTCAAAGCTTCTCCACGTATCAAAAGAGCGAAAAAAGTGCAATCGGATGTGTGACTCGAGAAAGAAGTGAAGTGTTTTTGCCATGATTATCATTTGGAGAAAAAACTAAACAAAACAAAAAAACTTGAGAATTGCTTTGATATCTAAAAACGATGGAGAGACAAGTACTTTCCCCAAAGAAAAATGTTGTGCACAACAACAGCAATGTTGAATACAGAAGGCACAAAATTATAACAATACGCAACCTGTCCATGTTGGCACCAGCACAATTATATGGTTAGTTGCATTTTATTATTTGCTTTTAGCATTGTGACCAACATAGTTTGATGAATAATGACAACACGTATGAGATGGCCAAATTGTAAGATATCATACAACTTGGCATATGCAAATGTATGACATTTATTCCCATAGAGACCAACAAATCAACAAAAAGACGTTCTGAGCAGCTCTTTGTCTGCTTTGGTGGACAGCGGAAAGGGAACGCCATCTCCAAACAGAGGCTTTCCCACTGGGTAGTGGACACCACTTCATTGGCCTATCACACCCAGGCCGTGCACCCCCAATCACACCAGTGAGGTTTTGCAGGACTAGTAACACATTGAAAGTAGAAATAAATGTAAACACTTGTTTACTACGTGTTTATTACTTTCTTTAAATCATGCCCATCAAAACATCAAACATTGACAGAGTATGATGACTCTCACAAGCTGTCAGTCTTTCATGAGCTTACAGCAAGAATCTCTTGAGGGGAAACACAACAAGAAATGTCCTACATCTGCCACCGTAGAACCGGGTTCTTGCCCACAAGTCACCATCTGATGCATCTTTGAAATTCGGCCCGCTCGAGAACACATCCGGGACATTTTTATTAATTCCCTGTACTTGTGTTCTTCAGTATTGAAATTGAAATTCGGCAGTGGATGATGACGCTGCAAGAGTTCATGAGAATGTGAGAACACAAAAGAATGCACATTGAGAAACAGCCTATACTTACTGTAACTAAAGACTATTGGTTGTTTAATACAAAGAGGACAAACCCTTCAATGTGTCTAGTCTTAATAGGAATATGTGTCGTAATAGGAAATCCATTAACAAAGGACAAAAAATGCGCTCGTCAGGCAAATGGGGTCTTGAAGAGGAATCCGAAGTGGAGGGTTGGTTAACCAAACTCACATGCTAAATCTGAAAAATGCTTTATATGCTCACCAATTGTAATACCCTTTGGGCCCATCGAGAGTATTCGGTTAGTTAAAGTGCCTCCCATTATAAATTCTTTATTTAGAGGACGTTAAAACCCAACTGGGACACTGTTGTCGAACCATGAAACTGTAAACAGCAGACTGGTACAAATGCACTCAAAGGGCAGAGACAGAGGTACAAGCACCTGATACACTGACAAAGGCCATTAATCAACACAACATATCCCATTTCACCAGTGCGATTATTTAAGCCACATCCTGCTGGGAGAAAGTGTTCTGGCCACAACTCTTCTAAGCTTCAGTAATATCTCTAAAAATGATATCTCTTGGCCTTTAGTTCTCCAGTTTGGGCGGAAAGTGTAAAACAGCAGGGTGAAATAAATGGAATGAACATCAGAAAGATTGAATCTACTGTCAGCAACTCTTTTCAGGTAAACTCTTGCCAAGGACTGTCCTTAGCTGTATCTTGATTGAAGTTCTCCCTGCCTTTTGGTTCCCTTAAGGTTTCTCCAAATAAAGGCTATATTACATAATAAAATGTTCCAAGCTGTGATTAGATGGACAGATAGAAAGAGAGTCCCATGACAACTTGTAATAATTCAAAAGAGATTCTGAAATTATTTTATATCGTACGACTTGGCTTGTACAAAGAATTATGAATTTTGTTACTTATTTCATATAAATTATGCTTTACAAATGACTAATGTATATCAGTAACCTGTAATACGCTTCCCTTATCTCATTTCAAACCCTTTTTCTTTTCCAAAGTCTTTCTTCCTGGGTTATTTTCCTATTAAAATCATGATTTGACTTAGAGTTTTGGTATGGGGTTGGACTGAATGGTTAGGTTAAATTTGGCTTAGGAAAAACTGTAAGAACACTCATTCAAAACCCCGATGTTTCACTTTCTTTCATGGTACACAACAGTGATTTTCCTATTCAAATCATGGTTAAGTTTAGGTTTGCTTAAGGGTTTAGAGTAGACTTTATGGTTAGGTGTACGTTTGGGTTAGGGGTTAAACTAGGACTGGGCAATATAGCCAAAATATGATCACAATTTCTTTTTTCATATCGTTCGATATCGATATTTATTATGATATCTCAATATTCATTTCATATCATTAATGGAGGAGGAAATGCATTCCACATGTTTGTTAGACCTCAAGAAAGGATGCACACGCAAACATTACTTGTTTGTTTACAAGTAAACCCCAGAGGGTAAGCTACCTTTAAAGTATACTCAGTTTAGGCTTTAATCGTACATATGGTATGTGTGACCTATTTTCAATGAAATTTTGCCAATTTAATCATCCTCAGCTGACATTTGTCTCAACTGAAAGACATTGTGATGGTCCACACTCCAGTTCAGTAGGTGGCGGTAATGCACCATAAGCTGGATTGTCAACTGCCAATAAACATTACAAAAAGTTCAAATGCTTTCTTGCCTGTGACAGTGCTATTGATCATGTAAAAACGTTTAGCTAAATAGTACATAAATAAATAGCAATGGAGGTGATGTTGGTGCAGTTGATAGCTGTATTGCACTGTCAGTGCTGTCTTGTTCAGTTCACAATGATATAATATTAGCTGAATAGCTAGCTAGCGGCTACCGATCCTCATTGCTGGTTTCTATGACAGAAGGGCTATGTAGCCACTAGCCTGCTAAAACTTCCAAACATGCAGATTTTATGACTGTGATTTAGTTAGCTAGTTGTGTGTTAACATTGTTGAACTGATCCAAGATGTACCTGATCCAATCGTCTGTATGTAGAATATAGGCTATTATGTCAGACCAGGCTTTATGCCAACAGTTAAAAGTCTGGGTGACGGTCTTCCTCAAAGTTACTAAAATAATTTTTAATTGAAGCACAAATGAACCACAATCATAAAGTGGATTCTGAATCGCTAAATTCCATATGATTTCCATCCCTAGTAGTGACGTAGTTCACCAGGCATCTTAATGGGGTTGTTTAGCCAACAAAGAAAAATCAGCCATTCACCCCCACGTTGTTCCAAACCCATTTGACTTTGTTTCTCCTCTGGAATACAAAAGGAATTGTTATTGATATTGTTCAATTCCATAGTTGTTAAGTTTTTTTCCCATTCTGTGTCCTGTGTCTCCACTCTCAATATTTTCTTTAATACTACTTATAATACTACATTGGCATAAACCATAGATTTGATGTATCATAGATGTTGTAACTATAGTAATATGGTGTTTATATACAGTAGTAACCATGTTTAATTTTGTGGTTACTGTGATTTTACAACAAAATACCATGGTGATATTATGACTACTGCAGTAAAATAATGGTTAATTTTTTGTAAAGGAAGGTTACCACGTGGTTACTCAACTCAATCCGGGTGGCAGAGGACAAGTCTCAGTTGCCTCCGCTTCGGATACAGTCAATCTGTGCATCTTATCACGTGGCTCGTTGTGCATGACACCGCAGAGACTCATAGCATGTGGAGCCTCATGCTATTCTCTGCGATCCACGCACAAATTACCATGCATCCCATTGAGAGTGAGAACCACTAGTTGGGACCACGAGGAGATTACCCCATGTGTCTCTACCCTCCTTAGCAACTGGGCCAATTTGGTTGCTTAGGAGACCTGGCTGGAGTCACTCAGCACACCCTGGATTCAAACTCGTGCTAATATGAACACGGTAGTGCTGTGCAATTATGTGGAGTTTTGGAGTTGGAGAGATGACGCTACCATGACATGACGTGATGCTATTAAGTAGGCTATTGTTTTATTTTGAGACAATAAAGTGTATATTGAAGATATTTCTTAATCTTATCAATGGCCTACACATAAAGAATGTGCAATGTATAATGTGAATGTACATTCAGTTGTGCAAGGTACTCAATTTAGCCATATATTGGGACTGCCATATATTGGTAATTTGATTACTTAAAAACAACTTACTTAATTTGATGTTAAAATTGTTTTCTGATCTCCAAAAAAAATAAAAAAATAAAATACAAATAAATAATTTTGCATCTTTTCTTAAGAGACATACTATGAGTTAAGACTGAATGCATTACATTATGAAAGGAAGTAAATATAGGCTATATGAATACTCAAATTTCTGCTAATTAAAAAATGTATAGGTGTATTAATTTAATTTTAACTCCAAAACATGACTATGATAAAGAACAGAGACAAGTGTGCACCCTGAACTCCACCAGTCATCTCATTTACGATCACATTCACTTGAATTATCATGGTGCTTTTTGTCACGTTGTACAGTGTTTTCAGTGAATGTAACCATTGTTTATAGTTAAATGGTCCCTCACCTGATTTCCTCAAGCTCTCTTCATGGCTGCACTTTAGTGTCGTGGTCTCAAGGGTCATGTGAAATGCAGCGTTATCTACAGTGCACGTTCAAGCCATATTTCATTTCAGATGACTACACAGTGTTACCCTGAGTCCACACAAATACCTAGAATTTCTGACACTGCTTTCCGCTCCAATTTAAACCAACAATTTTTAGAAGCCCGGTTGAATAAAACAAATTTGCTCTCTTTCACTGATGTTTGTGATCCCTTTTGTGGCAAAGGGGTGAAGAGGGACAGATAAAATTAATAGAAATGCTGACTACGCCCATTTCTATAAACAGGGAAAATTACTAACTCAAATCAGAAAGGGCACACAGGTTCGCTGTTCTGAACAAAAGGGAGAAAGTGATGTGGATACAAAAAAAATCACAAGCTGACACTGCTAGCCCCCTACACTGGACCCTCAGCTCCTGACAAACAATACACAGGAAACAGACATAAATAAAAGAAACATATATACATCATATAATAAAAACAACAAAATACAAGAAATCACACTCTGACCAGTCTTGAAAACAGAATGAAATATGAATGTGCAAAATGCAGGGAAAGGCTTAAATTCGCTTTATTTTTTAACATTTGGATAGGCAATTAAATACTCTTTCCATCATTACTAAAATATTAAGTCACAATGAAACCAAGACATTAAAAATCCACGATCCCGGGATTTAAAATTACGTCAGTAATAATGTACTTCCAATTTTAAATGTATGCGGAGGAGTTATGAGCTCATATCTGGTACCATTTGAAAGCTTAGAATGTCTACTTTCTTGAGATATGCATCACTTTGGCATTTGTTTTACACTAAGTAACTTATTTACAATAAATTACATAGTTCCACCCATCAAAAGTCGTGTCATAATTATGTGCGTTTTTGGATACATATGTCTCATATCGCTCAAATATGACGCACATGTACAAACCATGTATCAAATGAAAGCTCTCATTGCCAGTAAGAAGTTCCAATAAGTCTTTTTTTTTTAGGTATAATCACATATCTAATACACTTCGAATGAATCATGAAGTATACAATCATACAAGTGAAATTATTGAATATTTGCCGTGCTACTCGCACTAGACAGCACAGTTATCCACAAATGCTACATAATCCTTTACCTTAGGTTATTCTCTGCAAAATGAGCCGTTTTTCAGTGTTTTCTGTGGTTGTGTGCCCAAGTAATCCCTCGAGTGCAGAAACACCACAAAGTAATGTTATATGATATTCAACAATCCAGGAAAATTTGTAAACATCCGATCGGGATAAAGCATATATTGCCATAAAGCTTAGACCCTCTGCTTTCCGGCAATGTCTCTCAAGATCAAATAGACCAATCAGGGGCTGAGATATTGCATCCAGACTGTGAAGTGATCACTGGGTAGGTTACGTGCCCAAAACACACAGACGCGTCTCACCAGACACCTGAGCACATATTTACCACTTTCAACAGTGTTTTATGTAATGACAAAGGGTTTTCTGTAAAATTACACTGGGATTTTGCATTTATAGCACTGTATATGGGTATGGGGAGACTTTAGATTTGGGTAGGCAGAAAGTACACCAAAAAAAGGTAATATTCCTCCCTCCAAATAAATTGAAATAGATATTAAATAAAACATGATACAGACAAAATTCCTTTATCAGGTATTTGCTGACATCTAGTGGAAACAGCCAAAACTGTCTGCTTGCTGCTAGGGTTTACAGGGCTTGAGTTATACACTTTCAAAACGGAATTTATATAAAAAAAATCAAAAAGCGCCTCTTTTTTTAGGAGGGTTATTACTGTTCAGACAACATATATTTAATTTCTTTTAATTTTTAGCAGTGTTTTATGCAACTTCAAAGGGTTTCCTGTAAAATGACACCAAAACTGTGTATTTAGGCCAAAGTATGTGGGAATGGGAAGCTTTTTAATTTGGGTAGGCCAAATCCAGGCGGAAATCCCCAAAAATGGCAAGGATCTTAACTGGTTTTTAACTGCGTGGTTCAAAATGGGGTTCACACAAGACTCACACACTCAAAACAGGTACAGTTTCAGTACCACACTGAAAGCTGGGGCTTACCAGTAGCAGGAAGGCTAGCAAGCGCAAGGTACCCCCTTATAAAAGACACTTATCCCACGAATGTAGTTGCACGCACACACATCCACACACACACACACGCACACAGTTGTGTATATACACAGCACCAGAGGTGGACAAAGTACACAACTCCATTACTTGAGTGAAAGTTATTAGTGAAAATATTAGACAATTAAAAGTGAAAGTTGAAAAGATAGATTTTTACTTAAGTAAAAGTACAAAAGTACTTGGTTTTAAAAGTACTTAAGTATCAAAAGTAAATTTCCTTTTTTGTCAAAGCATTGTTTTATTATTGTTGCATTGGTGTATGTAATACTTACAATACCATATGCTTCTGAAGCAACCTACTGAAAATACTTACTAGCTTGTTGTATCTGTGGAATAAAGAGCTTTTAGAATGTTACAAAACCTATATAAATGAATCAACTGAATTGACATAAAAGACAGACTCCTACCCACCCCCACAAAAGCAGAATGGTAGTGCACACATCTATGTGTATACATTCATCCACATTTGAATCAAGTGGACAGTGAAATTGCTGTAAATACAGACATGACCAACACACTTTAGCTGTAAGTCCAGGACTAGAAAAGTCTGTTTATGAAGCTGTTTCAAACCTATACATGATAACTGCTCTCTCTAGCTCAGCGGCAGCACCAACACAGATTTGAATGTTCCGGTATGATATTTGTCAAAGGTTTAATAGACAGGTGAATCATTATCATTTAGGAAAGAGATTGGGTGGGTGTTTGAATTGAGATTGCAATCTTTTTATGATTTAATCGTGCAGCTCTACACATAACGGTAGTAATTATGCAAGGTGACCTAACATCTTAGCATAAACAACATAAAACTGACCATACACTAATGTAACAGACATATAGACAAAACATAAACACATAAAATAAATATTACTGACATTGTGCCCTCATCAACCAGGTACTAGATCAAAAACAAAAAACTAAATGGGCAAATTTCCACTTGAAACTACTGACCATAGACCCCCATCTGGACACGCCCCTGGCACACAACAAGGAAACCGAATCCGAAGCTGTGCGCTCACACAGACACAAACAAAGACAGACAGAGTACTTGGCCAGGAAATACACTGAGCCATGCGCTCAACACGAACATGGATGACAGGATCCGGTCACCAACCAATAAACATGACTGACCAAGGTGACAGGATCCTGACAGTGATGCCCCTATACTGTAAATTTTTATTTAGGGGTGCAGATAGTATCTACCACTATTTTCACTGGTGTGCAAACAGCATCTACCATTTGTTCCAGGGTTGGGGTGCAAATAATATTTGCCAGTATTTGCACTAAATCTAGCTTTATTTGCACCACGGCACAAATAGCATCTGCCAAATAAAAATTAGCATGGTGTATTTTTCTTGACACTTCCTAATCACCCAACTAAGCTGTCACGGCACCTTTTATATGAGCGGTGAAAAGCTTTCATCTCCTCCGACTGTGTGTGCGCAGAGGATGAAGGCATCAATTATGTGTGAGAACATTTCAATGTATGAAATGCTCTTAATCATTTCTTTGAAATGAAAAGGTCATTATTGTGCTGTCACGTACGATTGCGAGCAGCTACTTGGAAACAGCAGCAGAAGTGTACAAGCAGGCAAATAACAAGAAACAAACAGGATATGGTTGAGAGTCCTAAATTTGTGCACTTGTGTAATGAAAAAATAAATCCTAAAGGTTTTGTCGGCCGGACTGCTTGGTAATTTCGCAGCACTTGGGAAACAACTCGCTCCTCCAACTATAATCAATATTGCCCCATAAGGAAAATAAAGCTAGGAAGGCAATCCCAAAATACCATTAGGTCCTGTAATGCTATGAAATTCTCATAAGGCTGAACCAATGTTATAAGTATTAAACACAAGTTTTATGAGCCCGGTCCACTGCGATATAAAACTGGAAAAGATTTTTCCTACAGAGATGTCTGAGTGGCCAGATCAGGATCTTTCATGAAACATTTAAAAATAACAGCGAAAACTCTGCCAGGCTGCGAAATGGGATTTCACACTTTAAACAGGATTTGACACTTTCAGATATAAATGTTATTTGAGTCATGCTCTCCTAACTGAGCAACACTACAGGGTATTGGCCAGTAAATTCAAAAATGAATGAAACCATGAAAATATACTTTCAAATATTCTTTCATCATTCTGTCACGTTCGTGTTGAAATCCTACCCTTCGGCTGGAGGAGTTGTGTAAAAATCAGAGTGTCTCCCATTCCGCTTGGGAGATGACGACATGCGGGGTAGGTTTACCGCACAACCACAGGCATCAGTCAGGCTAATAAACAGCAAAAACTTCCAGCGGTGCTTTGAGTTAATTAATAGTGTGGTCTGTCTGTTCTGGTTTGAAATGCACAACACTCCGTTGCCTTACAGGCCAGGGATTAGCTTTAGATAATGGTTCTTTTGATCAGCGTCTTCTATGTTTAATAATGCATGTCTTAGCCTACGCCCTAATGGCTGCATTAGACTCAGACACTCAAGGTAAGCTCAACCTCCTCTGCAGCTCTCACTGGCTTCTTTTTTTACATGAGATCAAAAAACTCAAAAGTTTGGTTGTTTCATGTGAGGAATTCTTGATCTAGAATAAGATTAATATAGAATAAAGAGGTTTATTAGATTTTGCCTTTACAACACACAACATATAAACAGATTTGTAGCCTATTAATGAGTTGTGTTTACATGCACATCCATACTGATAACTTCCAAAAATCAGCATACTCCAGGGCTGGACTGGGAAGTGAAATTGGCCCGGGATTTTACATGGCAACTGGCATATCGCGGTGCCGTTTTGTGGTCCGTTCTGCATAATGTGGCGGCTCATTTTTGCTTATCGCGGCCAATTTGGCACATGTCGCGGCTGACCCACCGGCCCGCTCCGTTCTCCCCATGGGAGACTTCCGCCCCTGATCGCCCCCAAGGTGCGTCGGCCCACCGGGAAAATGCCGATATGCCAGATTACCAGTCCAGCCCTGGCGTACTCAGAAATGCGACAATGAAATGCAAGAAAAATGCATTTTTAAATTAAATGGTTATTCTCTATTTTGACGTCAAAACGTAAACACCAGAAAAACGCACATCAGAAATACCGATCAGAACGGTGGTAAATGTGTTTACATGCAGAACAAAATCTAAGATATGAGCAAAAACAGATCTACCTGATCAGAATGTGGAAATGAAAGTGTATATTTACATTAAAAGGACTTAAATATTGATCTGTTTCTCACCCACACCTATCATATCACTTCAGAAGACATGGATTAAACCTCTGGAGTCTTATGGATTACTTTCATTGTGCCTTTATGTGCTTTCTTTGCTTCAAATTTCTGGCCACCATTCACTTGTATTGTGAGGACCAACAGAGCTTAAATATTCTTCTAAAAAACTTTGTTTGTGTTCATTAGAAGAAAGAAAGTCATACACATCTGGGATGGCATGAGCGTGAGTGTTGAGAGAATGTACAATTTTGGGTGAACTATCCCTTTAAATTTTCCGGGAAAATCAACCTACAAATGGTTTACTCTCAGTAGTCACTGCATATGAAGCTGGTATAGCAGAAATTTAAAATTCTGAAATATCACACATCAGCTTTAAGAATCACGGCTGATAACACAAACACTAGACCCAAATCAGTTCAGAGTGAATTTTCAAGCAATTTGTGCTTTGTAAATTCCATTAAATTCAATGAAATTGTGGATAATACTCGTGACTGCATAGCTTTATTCTCAAGTGTCCTGTTATCATAAACAATCCATATTTAACACCATTTACATTTACATTACATTTATGCATTTGGCAGACGCTTTTATCCAAAGCGACTTACAGTGCACTTATTACAGGGACAATCCCCCCGGAGCAACCTGGAGTTAAGTGCCTTGCTCAAGGACACAATGGTGGTGGCCGTGGGGTTTGAACCAGTGACCTTCTGATTAACAGCCCTGTGCTTTACCCACTACGCCACCACCACTCCAAAACACCACACCTCACATCAACCCATCAAAAGATTCAGTCTGACTGAGAAATCACAGCAAATCCACACAGGACAAGATAATCTGTACAAATTTAAACATTTGAAAAAGAGTAATGGATGGTTGAATCTAGAATTGTATAGCTTCTCATAATGGCAAAACTGCCCATTCCCAAAAGTGTAACACATTTTTAACACTGATTTTTCTGCACGCTGCAAGTGAAGCAAATCAACCAAAATGATTTTGGTTTTATATGTGAATAAATAAATAATATCTTCAGCTGGATGTTGTACAATGTAATTCAAACTTGAAAATATATGCAAATCTTATGCAAAAAGTTGATTTGCATTTCTGTATGTAGAGGAAAAGTTAAGAGATAATGATGTAATCAGGTTCTTCTGCTTAAAGTCCCCCCAAAAATTCCAAAATTGTCAAGTCAGCAAAAGCCAGATGAGTTACAGGAACATTTACCTCAGCCAATGTCACATTCCAAAGACTTTTAATGAGCTGCCATCCAATGAGTTGTCAATTTGGCAGGTAAAGCTTTGCTGTGAAACTGGTACTTTCAGGTTGACTTTTTTTAGAGTCATTGGAATCTTTTTTTACAGTCATTACAGCATTTTTGTGCCCTTTTCTGTTTTGCATAAAATTTAGACCAACCCGGTCTTATGAAATGTCATAATAACAGTAGAAAATGGCAAAATCATAAGAAATTGTACAGCGGTGCATTTCCCGTACACTGCTTAACTACCATAGTATGAATCATCTTTGGAGAAATTATCTAGCTAAACATGACTGTTCCCTGAAACCATAGTAACTACAATGTGTCACATATCCATTGTTTAAACCAAGTTGGTTCAACAGCATAGAGCTACACAAGTAGAGTGACGTTACACAAGTGGTGGAGTAACAACTTCTGTACATATTAAATTATAAAAGGTCATTAACACACACCAGAAAGACATTTAATGTGAGAAAGCTGCTAAAGACAGGAAAGCTACTGTACATGCAATGCATAGACACTTATGTTACAATAGATGGGTTTCCCTCTACATCAAATTTTAGGGTTTCCTCGACGCACTTGAACACAAACCGTTCACACATGTGCACTCTTCAATAACATTTAAACACCATTTATGCGTTAACACATAAAAGCTGTGTTCTCCATCAGAAATATGGTGATATGGATAGACTTTAGTCCCTTAAACAGCTGCATTTGTGCACTGTGAAATGGTAAATAGTCTGCCCTGTTATAGTGCTTTTTTTAACCTTGGAGGTTACCAAAGTGCTTTACACTGTGTCCCAATCACCCATTCAAACACACATTCACACACCAATGACGGCAGCGATGCCATGCAAGGCGCTAGCCTGCCATTGGGAGCAACTTGGGGTTCAGTGTCTTGCCAAGGACACTTCAGCATGTGGAGTCATGTGGGCCGGGAATTGAACCGCCAACCCTGCGATTGGCAGCCGACATGATCTATCACCTGAACCACATCATTTATTCATGTTGCAATGCATGCTGGGAACTCACACATCAGCAACACTGTTCAACATGAAATTGTTCGGACAACTCTGTTTGACTAGTTGGGACAACATTTGGGGGACTATCGTTTGTCTAAAACTTGTTTTTATATATATTTACATTTTGAGATTCTGTGACTCATAAACCCCCATAAGCTGGATAAATGTTGTAAGCTGGACATGATGTTTCAGAACAGCGCTTTTCTGCAAAACCTCGGAATAAGCCTTTTCTTTAATGCATGTAAACATGGTTAAAGTCTTGACTGATTAAAAGATGTATATTAAATAAAACATATAGAAGCCTCAACAGAGTGATATAATGTCCACAAAGCAAACTATCAATGAAATATATTTCTAAACACAGGTGGAGAGCTGTAGTTCCAACCACACAACTTTTTGAGGATGATTGCGAATGTCATTGGAACTACGTATTTGGGAAAAACACCAAATTGTTGAACTATGTTGGTAAATGCGAAACTTGCGTCCATAGTTGGCCAACGATGCTTTTGGGAAATGCACCCCAGTTTGGCAAGTACAACAATGTTTGCTCCCATAGAAAAAACTAACAAACCAACAAACTATTTTATTACGGGTTTTCCGTAGTTTAAGCCCTAAATCAAACCTAAACCTAACCATAAAGTCTAACTACTAACTTAAAACTGCAAGTAACCATGATTTTAATAGGAAAATGAATTTTGTGTATGACGGAAGAATACACACAAATCTTTGAATTGAAAAGAGATTTGGGAAGCACCTCGTTTATTACAGGTTCCCACCCTTAACGAGGAACAAGCATCTAATCAACCACACCTTAAGACTAAAAGGACACAAAGGGGCAAGAAATGCAAATACATCTCGACGTCCATGACAAGATCACAAGATCATGACCCAAATAGCGATATTAGAACTTGGTTTATCCTTTATACCTATTCCTTCTGTTAGTACGTTTCAACTTTATTGGATTTACAATGATTTATTTACAGATTTAAGGAGGAAAGAATGATTTATGAATTATGATTTTGTTTCTGACTCCATCCCTAAGAGCTCATTTTATATTAAATGTACATTTATTTCACCCAATAATAGAAACCATTCAACTGAAACATATTGGAGATTGACTGTACTAGTGTGTGAGAATAAATTGAGAAGCAGAAAGTTTGTCCATAATAATATATCTAAAGATCAACAGACAGCCCTTTCTGAACTTGAGAATAATAAGTCCATTGTGATTAAACCTGCTAACAAAGGGATGCTATTTTAGTCATGGATAAGATTAATTATGAAAATGAAGTATATAGGCATTTGTGACTGTAAAGGGTTCTAGTAAGAAGGAAGTAGGAGCTGGGGTTGCAGTCCAAGAAAATGTGATTTTATATCTCAAGAGTATGCTTTTCAGCCAGGCTCTTATCGCTTACTCTCTCCTCACTGACAGACACACGTCCACGTCCAGCTCTGCATACCCCCACTGCCCAACTCAGGCCCGGGCCTCGCCTGGCCTGCTAAACAACCCCCCAATTCCTGGAGATGAAATCAGCCACAACCATCTGCAGCCCCGGCCTGTGGACTACCTTAAATTTGAACGACTGAAGTGCCAGGTACCAACAAGTGATCCCCGTGTTGGTATACTTCATGTGGTGGAGCCACTGAAGCAGGGCATGATCCGAGTGGAGGATGAAGGCCTGCCCCAGGTAATAGCGGAAGGGTTAGGACAGCCCATTTGATGGCCAGGCACTCTGTCTCAATCGTGCTGCACTTAGTCTCCCTCAAAGAGAGCTTGCGACAGCACTGGCCCCTCCACCCGTACCTACCCATGACTCAAGTGGAAGCCCAGATACCATACTTCCACCCATCCAATTGTGCACTTTTTAGGGTTTTCAAGCGGCGTATGCGGCTTGAAGCCGGAAAATCTTATCCATGAGGCGCTGGAACGTGGTGGGAGACCCGAACAAACCGAACGGAAGAGTGACGAATTGGTGAAATCCGAACAGTGAGGAAAAGGTCATTTTTTCTTGGGATATTGGAGTTAAGGGGATCTGCCAATATCCCTTACAGGTCTATCATCATCCCTATATACCAAACCCACAGACAGAAACACTTTATTGCATGCCCTGGGTTTTCGTCCAATAAATTTTAAGTGGAGAAAACAAATTGCAAGTTAAAAGCTGTGAAATGTGTTTACATCCAACAAAAAAATTATCAAAACCTAGCCTTGTTTACTGCACTACTTACACACTTTTTAACATAAAAAAAGGGCTAACAAACATTGGTATATTCTTCATAGTGACTTAATACATAATATGTTTTGAAATTCTCCACTAATCACCTAAAGAGTAAGGAACATTAGAGATAAAGTGGTGAGAGCTTGCCTTCCTAAGGAAACTTCTATTAGTATCCTTAAAGAAAAGGTCCCCGTTGCTCATTGTAAATGTGAGAACTGTGTAAACTGTCAGTTTACACAAAATGTGAAAAGTTTTAGCCACCCCGTAACTAACAGCATTGTAAAAATGAACAGTTTTATCACATGTAGAGCTAAAAGCGTTATTTGATTCAGTGCCCATGTCATAGGGTCTGTATTGGGGAAACTTCCCGCCCCCTCAAGGACCACATCACAGAACATACTGTAGAAGTGCCATTAGAAGAAGAGATTTGACTAACCCCGCACAGCGAGACATTTTAGGGAATTTAACCATCCAACATCTTCCTATTTGTTGTTCGGCACTGAAGTGATTAAACCTTCTGCCAAAGGTGGTAATATGTCATTTTGGATTTTTAATTAAAAAAATTTATCTCCTCTAGAAATGAACGAAGAGTTGGTGATAAATGATTTTGAATAATGTTTTAGGATTTTCAATTTTCATTTTTTCTGTTGCATTTTGTTTTGAAGTGTATTGGCTTTGTATTTGCAGGTCTTGTATTAAGTGTTCCCCTTCTGTCGCTCTCTCCACGTTGTGTCAGAGAAGCGACACTAGGGGTCTCTCTTGAGCGCCGATATTCACCTCTGAACTATGAAAAAAGGCCAATGAGAGTTGGCAACCAGTATTTGCATGTCCGCTCCGGACATATGGGTATTTAAGCGGCGCAAATACGGGAGTTCATTCAGAAAATTTCTTCGGAGCCGATGGTCGTGTTTGCAGACTGCTGCGTTTTACACACCGAGTTCCTGCTATCCTCTGCTGCATGCTGTTGGATTCTACGGTGCACAACAGCGGCTTTCTCCTGTTTGCACGGCTGTGCACTTCCTGCCCCTGAGCGCATCAACAGTTGCAGATAAGAAAGATCTCTCACGAGTTCATTCATTCATAAAAGAGTGATTTTATTTAAAAGAGTAATTTCCTCTAAAAGAGCAAAAACACAGCGGCGTTGAACGTCCTTTTAAGGACGCGTCTTTATAAAGATGACTTTCCGCCCCTGAGTTGTTCCTGGATGCGGTAGAGTACTCTCCGCTTCCGACGGCCACAGGCGTTGTCTCGTGTGTCTGGGCAGCGATCACACTGAGGCTGCGTTTGTGGATGGTTCATGTTCTCATTGCGAGAACATGACCATGACAACGTTGCAGTCGTGGCTTGCTTACAACCGTAAGCAGGCCACTCCAGCCGCCCCCCACGTCGCTCCTTCTTCCCACGGGATTGAGGACGATGCGGCTGGCGATGGAGGCGATCCGGGATGGCAGCGGGTGCAGCTCGCCGGTACGCCCCTCGGACCACCCGCGCCCGGCACGCTCGTTGACTCCCGTCCCCGCTCGAGGTGGCGGCGACTCGCCTCACAGCCAATCTGCCTACCCTCTTGCGATGGAAGCAGATGAGTTCGCCGCGACATCGGAGGGTGTGGGCCCTGATGCTAAGGGCTCCTCTGGGCTGCCGCCTTCGGGCTTGCACGCCCAGGAGGAGGCAGACGCACAGATGTCTGATATGCTTTCCCGGGCAGTCAACAGCGTGGGTCTGGATTGGAACCCTCCATCCTCCCCACAGCCATCACGGCTGGACGATTGGTTCTTGGGCGCCGCTCACAGCCTCGCCCCCCCGGTTCCTTTCTTCCCGGAGGTGCATGATGAGCTGACGTCTTCATGGAGAGCACCCCTCTCCACTCGTCGCACCGCCACCTGCTCATCCTCCTCGCCACCCTCGACTGCAGAGCGCGCCACGGGTACACGGAGATCCCCCAGGAGGATAGAGCTGTTGCGCTCCACTTATGTCCCGGAAGCACTACCACCTGGCGGGGCCACCCTGTACTCCCTTCCCGGTCTTGTAGAGCAACATCCTCGCTCACCGCGAAGGCCTACAGCGCTACCGGACGCGCCGCTTCCGCCCTGCATGCCATGGCTCTCCTGCAGGTCCACCAAGCCAAGGCACTTCGCAACATGCACGGGGGTGGCCCTGATCCCGACACGCTGCAGGAACTGCGCTCAGTGACCGACCTCGCCCTGAGAGCGACGAAGGTCACAACGCAGGCACTCGGGCAGGCGATGGCCACTCTGGTGGTCCAGGAACGTTAGCAATGGCTGGACTTGGTTGAGATGCGTGAAGCTGACAAGACTCGCTTCCTCAATGCCCCTGTCTCCCAGTTCGGCCTCTTTGGCGACACCGTTGAGGACTTTGCCCAGCAGTTCTCCCTGGTGAAGAAGCAGACGGAGGCCATTTCGCACATCATGCCGCGCCGCAAGCTTGCCGCCACGGCCCAGGCCCCACCTGCTCGCCGAGGGCGTCCTCCCGCGGCCAGAAGACCTTCTGCTCCGCCCCAACCTGGGCCCAGCTCTCAGCCCCGGTGTCAAGCAAACCGCAGGAAGCGTACGCCCCCTGCCTCACGGACCCCTTCGAGGACCTGGAAGGCCCCCAAGCGTCCCTGAGACAGCGGACCCAGAGGACAAGACATTAGCTCCGGAGGTGGTAAGACCACTCCGTCCCCCGGTGGAGGGCCGGGAGGAGAATCTTTTGTTTTTTTATTTGCCGCACCCCCTGACGGGGGCTGCGGTACCCAAATTCTCAATCGACCGATCTTGGACCTGCGAGTTTTCAATCGGACCTTGTCCAAACTCCCGTTCAAAATGCTTACCCAGAAACAAATTTCATCTGGCGTCCGGCATCTAGATTGGTTCGCAGCAGTAGACCTGAAGGACGTGTACTTCCACGTCTCAATTCGCCCTCGACATCGACCCTTTCTACGGTTCGCGTTCGACGGCCAGGCGGATCAGTACAAGGTCCTCCCCTTCGGCCTGTCTCTGTCCCCTCGCATCTTCACGAAGGTCGCAGAGGCGGCTCTTGCCCCGCTACGAGGAGGGGGCATACGCATACTCAATTACCTCGACGATTGGCTCATTTTGGCCTCCTCGCAGGAATTACTATGCGCACACAGAGACCAGGTGCTCGAGCACCTCGGCTGCTTAGGGTTTCAGGTCAACTGGGAAAAGAGCAAGCTCACCCCGGTCCAGAGCATCTCTTTTCTTGGTTTGGAGTTAGACTCAGTCTCAATGACAGCACGTCTCTCCAACGAGCGTGCTCAGTCAGTGCTGGAATGCCTCGCTTCTTTCGAACCAGGCACCGTGGTCCCTTTAAAATGTTTCCAACGGCTCCTGGGGCATATGGCATCCTCCGCGGCGGCCGCGCCACTGAGGTTGATGCATATGAGACCACTTCAGCATTGGCTCCAGACTCGAGTCCCAAGACGAGCATGGCGCCACGGCACGCATGGTGTGGAAGTTACCCCTGCCTGCCGCCAAACCTTCAAACCCTGGACAGACCTCTGCTTTCTACGGGCAGGAGTACCCTTGCAGCAGGTGTCCCGTCGCGTTCTGGTTACAACCGACGCCTCCAAATTGGGTTGGGGCGCTGTGTGCAACGGGCGCGCAGCCGCAGGCCGGTGGAACCGAGGCCCGCTGCGGTGGCACATCAACTGCTTAGAGCTGCTGGCCGTTTTTCTTGCCCTGAAGATATTTCTTCCGTTGATTCGTGGCAAGCACGTCCTAGTCAGGACAGACAGCACCATGGTGGTGGCCTACATAAACCGCAAAGGCAGAGTACACTCCCTCCACATGTCACAGCTCGCCCGTCGTGTCCTCCTTTGGAGTCAGCAGCGACTGGAGTCACTGCGCGCCACTCACATCCCCGGCAACCTCAATGTGATAGCGGACGCGCTGTCAAGACAAAACTTGCCCGGCTGAGAGTGGAGGCTCCACCCCCAATCGGTCCAGCTGATTTGGGACAGGTTCGGCAAGGCCCAGGTAGACCTGTTTGCCTCCCAGGAAACCTCCCACTGTCCGCTCTGGTATGCCCTCACAGAGGCTCCCCTTGGGACAGATGCTCTGGCGCACAGCTGGCCCACGGGCTGCGCAAGCACGCTTTTCCCCAGTGAGCCTTCTTGCACAGGTGCTATGCAAGGTCAGGGAGGACAAGGAGCAAGTCACTCTGGTGGCCCCCTACTGGCCCAACCGGACGTGGTTTTCGGATCTCACGCTCCTCATGACAGCCCCTCCCTGGCGAATTCCCTGAGGAAGGACCTTCTTTCTCTGGGACGGGTACGCTCTGGCATCCGCATCCAGACCTCTGGAATCTCCACGTCTGGTCCCTGGACGGGACGCGGAGGATCTAGCCGGCCTACCTTCGGCCGTCATAGACACTATTAACCAAGCCAGAGCCCCTTCGACCAGGCATCTTTACGCCCTGAAGTGGCGTCTGTTCACGGACTGGTGTTCTTCCCGAGCCGAAGACCCACAGAAGTGCGCAGTTAGGTCAGTGATCGTGTTTCTTCAGGAGAGGCTGGAGAGGAGGCTGTCCCCCTCCACCCTCAAGGTGTATGTTGCCGCTATCGCGGCCCACCGCGACACGGTAGACGGCAAGTCTCTTGGTAAGCACGATTTAATCGTCAGGTTCCTAAAAGGTGCCCGGAGGATGACTCCCTCCCGGCCTAACCTGTTTCCCTCCTGGGATCTCTCGGTCGTCCTTATGGGACTCCGGAGACCCCCCTTCGAGCCGCTTGACTCAGTTGGACTCATGGCCCTCTCTCTAAAGACCGCCCTGCTGATCGCGCTCGCTTCCATCAAGAGGGTCGGGGACCTGCATGAGTTCTCTGTTAGCGACGCTTGCCTGGAGTTCGGTCCGGCGGACACTTTCGTGATCCTAAGACCGCGACTGGGCTACGTGCCCAAGGTTCCTACCACACCCTTCAGGGATCAGGTGGTGAACCTGCAAGCGCTGCCCCGGGAGGAGGCAGACCCAGCCCTTTCACTGCTGTGTCCAGTACGTGCCTTACGTATTTACCTGGACCGCACACAGAGCACCAGACGCTCTGAGCAGCTCTTCGTCTGCTTTGGGGGACAGCAGAAAGGGAATGCTGTCTCCAAGCAGAGACTCGCCCACTGGGTTGTCGACGCCATTTCCCTGGCTTATCACACCCAGGCCTTGCCCCCCCCTTTGCGGGTCCGAGCCCACTGCACCAGGAGTGTTGCGTCCTCGTGGGCACTGGCTAGGGGCACTGCCCTAGCAGACATTTGTAGAGCAGCGGGCTGGACAACACCTAACACTTTTGCAAGATTCTACAATCTCCGAGTTGAGTCAGTATCGTCCCGTGTTCTCTCAGGTACCAAGCCCGTAGAACTCGGTGGCACGTCCACGATCTGACTGGGTGAATCGCTTGCACCAAGCGCCCTTCCCCCTAACCTGAGGCATTGGGGAAGGGTACGTGCAGCCTGATACAGTTGGTCGTTCTGCACGTAGGAATACCTGCTCGCTCCTGTATCAGCAGATCACGTACACGGCTCAGCGCATGGCTCTTTTTAAGTGGACCCCTAGTGTCGCTTCTCTGACACAATGTGGAGAGAGCGACAGAAGGGGAACATCTAGGTTACGTATGTAACCTCCGTTCCCCGATGGAGGGAACGAGACGTTGTGTCTCCCCTGCCACGTCGCTGAGCCGAGCCCCTGTTGTGGCCGGACCATTTCCGGCTCCTCAGAAAAATCCTGAATGAACTCCCGTATTTGCGCCGCTTAAATACCCGTATGTCCGGGCGGGACATGCAAATACTGGTTGCCAACTCTCATTGGCCTTTTTTCATAGTTCAGAGGTGAATATCGGCGCTCAAGAGAGACCCCTAGTGTCGCTTCTCTGACACAACGTCTCGTTCCCTCCATCGGGGAACGGAGGTTACATACGTAACCTAGACGTTTTCTTGGGAATTGTTTCCATGATGTGTAATTTTATGGGTGTGTTTTTTTTTTTATTGACCTACTATTTTGCCTAATTAGTACAACTGAAACAGCTGTTCCCTGATTGACAGATAAGATTGTCCTGTCCATTTGATTGGCTAGATGATACTCTTGTATGTATTTAAATAACTACTTTGTATCTGCTCCGTGCTAACTTTGTAAACCCTGAAGAAGGCTTGTGTTTTTATCTAACAAATTTCTCTCTTCAGCAAGTGTTGCTGGATGTACTTTCTGAGGGATTGACATACATCAGTCATTTGTATTGCATAAATAAATATGGAATGATAGCCATATTTGTCTTGGCTGATATTTCCTTCCTAAAAGTTTTAAATAGGAGGCTAGCTAAAGTTTGATAGCTGTATTGTATTGATTTGAAATTCTGTTTATTATTTGGCTGGTCTCTATGGGAAGAGACCTACAAAGTCATACATTTCCATATGAGCTAAATCGTATGATCTATTACGATTTTGCCATCTCGTATGAATTATTACAAGTTTGAGGAGACTATGTTGATTTGTCTCTCTGCCTATTTAATCACAAATTGGATCATTTTATTATACTGTAGACTCTAAATGTGTCCTAGTGAAATCACTGGCATTTGTTATTATTCCCCAATCAAACTGAAGCAAATATCGAATAGGAGATACCAATAGGGAACCAAAAATTTCAGTTGTCATGAGACTATGTTGGATGCATGTGAAACAAAGCCATAGCTTATTTAAATAGTGGTGCAGCAGTCTCTAAAACAGTTGAGCAGACAACACTAAATTAGTGGAAAATGTGTAATTGGTAATACATACTAAATTGACCATGGACATTTTCTCTTTAAAATGTGAAATATTGTGTTTGAGGATATACCATATGTTTTACTAATTGACTCCGCGACTAGTTTTTCCTAGGCGCTCACAGATTTTTTTTCCCACCGTGACAATGAAAATCTGTTTACCCTGACTCTCGGAAATTGTGTAAAGCTGGCCAATCAGATCGGACAAATTTTGAGAAAGCTTTTGCCTTTTTTATGAGTAAAATGCATCAGTCGGTCTGTGGGCGAGCCGTCTGTGGGCGAGCCATCTGAGGCTGAGAATATTGGTCTGCAAAGGTCTCTGTGCACAACCTGTACTTTCTTCTAGAAATCTCTTACTCTTATGTTCTCTGGGAAACTATTCCAAACTGACAACAGGCATGTTGTACAAGTAGACTCCACTGTGTTTGTGCTTCACTGTTTATTGATGTCGAAATGGGCCAATAATCATTCCATTTATGAGTGCAAAAATGATTGACTTGCAAGTGTGACTTATGTTCATTCATTCACTCCTACAGTCATGGGCACTGAACACTATCAATGCCCTATGAACTGAATTAATCATGATTCAATTGGTAGTCAGGAGGGTCCTCTCTGTCATAGTGATTTGTTAAAAGCAATTCCTGCAAGAATGAATGAATGCTTCCAGAATACAAGCCCCATAAGCCAGAAGCGGTAGAGTTTCTGTTATCATTCAACACCTTGGCTTATTATATTAGAGAGGGCACTGTTTGTTCTGAGGGAACAAATCAGTTAGCCTTGTACCTCCACATTTATTTGGAAGAGATACATCTTTCCCTCTGTCTTGGAGGGGACTTTTACTTGTGGATTGATTTAGAAAAAGCAGAGAAAACATTTCACGAGTCATTTTTCTTCTTTAAATGGACATGTCAAGATTATGTAAATGTTTTACAGTCTGAATATAAAGAAAATCTGCTTGTTTCAATGAACATGTTCAAAAAATATCCACATATTCAACAAGTTTTGTAGCTAAATAAATATTTGTATATTTTAAATGCTTCAAACATGTCGCCCAACTCACTTTTTTACACCTAAAGGTTAAAAACATACTGCAAATCAGTTTGGCTGAATCAGAAGAATTGGATCAAATCAACAATTTGTTTGCAAATCGGACATGACTATAGTTTTGCTACAAAGCTGCTCACAACAAGTTAAAATCTACTAAAGCAGAAAGTGTTGTGCATTCATTTTGTGAACTAAAATTCCAATGACTCTAAATTGTTGCCAAATATTCCATTATGCAATGAAACCCTTTTAAGCATGTTTAATGGAAAACAATGTGGAATGTTGGTTTGTGATATATATAAATATATCTGCTCACTTTCTGTATTAAATGGTGTACTTATTAGAATTGCAACTTTACTGAGTGTGTGTGTTGATTGGTTAAAGGCACTGCATTCATGCTCTTCAGAGCAGTTTAATATTATTTCATGCACCACAATTACTGTCTGTCAACTATGTGGTTATTAAAAGAATAGTCAAATATGTAGTCAAATAATAATAAAAAAAACTTTCATGAAATGTGGTTATGAATATTAACTGAAATGGGGAAAAGGGTGCTTTTAAAAGGGAAAGATAAATTGCTTTTGACATGCTGTTAACCTGTCAGTCAATGGGAACACGAAAAAAAGAATTCATTCTGCTTAGAAAGACCTCTGAATAGCACTTTTAATACAAAGTCTTTATGAGCCCATAGAACTTGATATCTGATTCAAGCTTTAGTTTTCTTTCATTTCAGTAATTCATCCATACATAAACCTTTAAATGAAACGAAAACTGACATCTTTAAGTGGCCACAAACATAGTTAGCATAACATTTCAATAACATTTTTAAACTAGCATGTGTATGTAAGTAGAAGCTTGTCGAACCAAATATCTCACTGATTCTTGAAACATGGGACAGAAATGTTCCAAAATTAGTTATTAGTTTTGAAATGATCAACATCAACATTGAATCACTAGATAATCAAAAGAGTAATTCTAAAAGCACAAATGATTTCATTTTCTCTTTAGATTTTATCAAAATTATGCAAATTACATGATCGCTCACTGCCGTTGACCATAACACAATACTTCTTCCAAATTAAAATAAATATTGAACTTAAACCTATATTTAGTATGCGTTTTTAAAAGAAAAAATGTCTATGTCTTGACTGAAGGAGGAGATTGATCTAAAACAATTCCCCTCTTTCACAAGGTTTCACAGTTATTTCCCTGTTTTCTGTCAGTCTATGAAAACATTAAATCTGCTTTCATCCTAAAGTTCCTCTTCCATATTTCACCTGCTATATTTTTTAACAAGGTAACACAGGCTCTGGTGAGTTTTATAGGTTATATTTGCAGTATGTATATAAAACAATTTTAGGTAAATGTATGTTTTCTACATAACCTTAGTATGTCAACACTGTTTCTTAAAATGGCAAAAAAATTAAAATATTGGTGAGGATTTCCAGAGAGTTTGCCTCATTTTAAGGAGGTCCCGTTAGTAGCTTGAAACACCACAAAAACAAAAGTGTTACTGCATTCAATGCATGTGTGATATGCCAAAAGTAGTTATTTTGTCAGCTTTTGATGGTCAGATGTTCTGTTCAGATGGAGCAAAACAGCTTGAAAACACCCAGTATTCTCAATTCATTCTTAATAAAAGTGTAATGCTTTATTTGTCAATATTATTCAATATATAATTTTTTTTTAATATAAATATCATGTCAAAATTGACACTGACAGGGCAGTACGCATTATTTTTGTACTTGACAGTTTTGAAGCATATTAAGTGACAGGCGGGGAAAATACACATTTGGTAAGAAAAAAAGTAGTAGGAGATGACACCAAAATGTAGGTGAATGCCTCTGAACAAATGCAACCTTTTTTCACTTATTTTACTAAAGTATGTGTATATATATATATATATATATATATATATATATATATATATATATATATATATATATATATATATAGTACATATACATAAGTAGCAAAAGTAACAAAAACAAAAAATAAAAAGATGAATTCATCCATCTCAAAATAGTCCATAAGTACGTCATTTTTGCATTGGCCTGTTTTGTCCCAGTGCTCAAAAATCAGTGATATACAGATTTTTACTGCTTAACACACACACACACACACACACACACACACACACACACACACGTTGTGTTTCCATGTTTTATGGGGACTTTCCATAGACATAATGGTTTTTATACTGTACAAACTTTATATTCTAACCCCTAAACCTAACCCTACCCCTAAACCTAACCCTCACTGAAAACTTTCTGCATTTTTACATTTTCAAAAAACATAATTTAGTATGATTTATAAGCTGTTTTCCTCATGGGGACCGACAAAATGTCCCCACAAGGTCAAAAATTTCGGGTTTTACTATCCTTATGGGGACATTTGGTCCCCACAAAGTGATAAATACACGCTCACACACACACACACACACACACACACACACACACACACACACACACACACACACACACACACATGTTGTGTTTCCATGTTTTATGGGGACTTTCCATAGACATAATGGTTTTTATACTGTACAAACTTTATATTCTATCCCCTAAACCTAACCCTACCCCTAAACCTAACCCTCACAGAAAACTTTCTGCATTTTTACATTTTCAAAAAACATCATTTAGTATGATTTATAAGCTGTTTTCCTCATGGGGACCGACAAAATGTCCCCACAAGGTCAAAAATTTCGGTTTTACTATCCTTATGGGGACATTTGGTCCCCACAAAGTGATAAATACACGCCACACACACACACACACACACACACACACACACACACACACACACACACACACACACCTGCGGGGAAGAATAACTCCTGTAAAAGAGCTTTGGGCATACACAAGAGACACTGGACGTTAGTCTTCATCCTAGCGCACACACCTGCGGTCACATCTTTCCAGATGCAGGGATTTCTGACTGGTACGATGAAATTAATTAGAGAGGGGTGGGGGGAAATAAGCTGATTTTGTTGGCTCTGGGATTTGGCTTTTGACAACAGGGTGTAATTGTTCAAGGTACGTAGCTTTGGCTCCTGATGTGAGGTAGACAGGTGTGAGGGAGATAAGAGAGCGTCACATCGTGTGATGAGGTGCCGGAGAGAACTAAATCCAGCTCATTGCTCACTGGGTGATGAATATAGGGACGGGTCTTAAAGTCAGTGGCAGTGGGGTGAAGCCAACTCTATTCCAGAGCCACAAAGACACGGAGATAGAGAGGCCAAAGGAGACACAGGGGACAAAGAGATGCCCAGGTACATATTTGCTATCAGTTTTGGGGAGCAAATAACTAAATCTAGCAATGCTAGCAGCTAAACTAGATATTTCAGTCACGTAAAAATAGCCCAGGTGTTTTCAAAATAGTTTGGCTTTTCCAGTAATGAGCTTTTACCAACAAGGCACGGTATATTTCTGTTCTTAACGTTACTGTATGTTGTATTGCGCACGCAGCCTTAAAGCAGAGTGAAGAGAGGAAATCATCACGCACACACATCACTAAACTGCTTGCTTTTGATTACTTATTTATTTCCTTTACAAACTTTCACTTTGTGTAAGATGAATGATTCAAAGTAATGTTTTTGACTGAGATATATACTTTAAATTAAGGTAAATTATAGCAACCCGGTCTCATGAAACATTGTAATATTATTATGAGATGACAAAATTTGTTCTCTGATGATTTCTTTCTTAACCTGTTGGATAGGAGGCTTGCTAAAATGTAATGCATCATTTGTTTAAATTAGAAATTATGTGTGTTGACTGGTTATTGTAAACACTCCAGCAAGAAGGAGGCTGGAAGCGGGATGGCAGTCCAAGTAAGTTAGCTTTTTATATAGCGTTTTCAGCTTCACAACTTTGTGTTTCTCGGTCTCTGTCTCTCCGGCGTTCTCGGCAGCCTTTTCAAGCCCGTCTCTGTCATCACTGTAATGAGACACAGGTGTTAAGCATCAGTATGGCCCATAACACTTCCTCTCTCCCCAATGACAGACACACTACCACGTCCCACTCCACGTACCCCCATACTACCCTAGGCAACGTCCGGCATGCTAAACCCCCCATTCCTGGAGAGGAAGTCAGCCACAACCATCTGTGGCCCTGGCCTGTGTACCAGCTTATATTTGAAGGGCTGAAGTGCCAGGTACCAATGAGGGACTCACGTATTGGTATTCTTCATGCAGTGGAGCCACTGAAGCGGGGAGTGATCCGAGTGGAGGATGAAGGCTCGCCCCAGCAGGTAGTAGCAGAGGGTTAGGACCACCCTCTTGATGGCAATGCATACTTTCTCGATGGTGCTATACTTAGACTCTCTCAAATAGAGCTCACGACTAATATACAGCACGGTGCGCTCCACCCCCTCCACCTCCTGCGAGAGCACAACCCCAACCCCTCTATGATGCATCCGTCTGTAAAATAAATGGGGAGAGAGAAGTTAGGAGCATGTAAAAGTGGCCCGCCACATAGTGCAGGTTTCACCCTCATGAAAGCCTGTTGGCACGCCTCCGTCCACTGGACTGGATCTGGCACCCTCTTTTTAGTGAGATCAGTCAAGGGGCTGATTCTTCTATTAACCCCATCTCGAGCCTTGCCTCTAATTCATCTCGAGTCATTTTTTCTTATATTCGTGCTCTGCCTCTATCGGTTCGCTTAACCTCAAAATCGAGATCCCAGACTCGCCGTATAACCTCAAAGGGTCCCTGCCACTTGGCGAGTAATTTCGAGCTCGATGTGAGCAGTAATACGAGTACTTTGTTTCCCGGTGCGTATTCCTTTACCTGGGTACTCCTATTACACTGCTAGCTTTGTGTCTATTTTGTTGTGACAACCGACCCAGTGTGTGTAGCTTTGCTCGAAGATCAAGGACATATTGAATTTCATTCTTGCTTTGGGATGGTCCTTCCTTCCACGCATCCCATATGAAGTCAAGCACCTCGCGTGGCCAGTGTCCATACAAGAGCTCGAAGGGGAAAACCTGTGGATAGCGTTTCAGGTTTTTATTCAGCGTTTTCAGCTTCACAATCAGAGTTTTGCCTTTTTTTTTTTTTTTTTTGCTTCACAATAAATATACAATTCAGCTTCACAACGTGTTTCTCTGTTGCTAACTCTCTCTGTGTCTCCAGTGTTCTCAGCAGCCTTTTCAAGCCCATCTCTGTCATCACTGTAATGAGACACAGGTGTTAAGCATCAGTAATCACCAGGGGATGGCCCTTACAGTGTCCTCTCTCCCAAATGACAGACACACGACCACGTCCCGCTCCACAGTCATTCTATATGGGAAAAAAAGTCATACTGCACCTTTTCGTACAAGCTAATCGTACAATATTCGCCGTCTCATACTAATTATTACGAGTTTTCATGATCAGTTCACACTAAATTAAATGTTTTGTTGTCACCCAAATTGAGAGTCATTCAAAACCCTTATTGTTTATGTGCCAGGAAAATACTGTTCTGAATAAATTGTCTTTTTAAAGTTAAATAAAACTGGTTAAAAAAGTATTACCCCCTTCAATAGTTTCAATTTAGCTATTAATTTATACAATTTATTTGTCGTTTGTACTGTAGCAAACTACTTTTTCAAAAAGGTAGCTTGACAGTAGTTTAACTACTTTGACATTGTACTTGCCAAGCTACAAACTATTCATAATTTAAACTACTGCCCAACATGGTTTATTTTTACACCGTATGTATTTATGATCTCTTCAGTTCTGCTTCTATATATATATATATATATATATTAGTGCTTGACCGTTGTGGGTTTTTCAATTGCCGATGCCGATATCCAGAGTGCCGATATCACACAATTTACTATAGTATATAACATAAACATAAAAATTGCTTAAAAAAATTAAGAAACTCTTATTTATGTGCTGAGTGACTCCAGCCAGGTCTCCTAAGCAAACAAATTGGCCCGGTTGCTAGGGAGGGTAGAGTCACACAGGGTAACTTCCTCGTGGTCATGATTAGTGGTTCCCGCGCTCAGTGGGGTGCGTGGAAATTTGTGTATGGATCGCGTAAACTGGCATGAGCTACGTGATAAAATGCGCAGATTGACGGTCTCAGAAGCGGAGGCAACTGAGACTTGTCCTCCACCAGCCGGATTGAGGTGAGTAACCGCGCCACTATGAGGACCTACTAAGTAGTGGGAATTGACAGTTTTAACGGCCCGGATCGCCAACTTGGATTGTCATGCAGTGACCGCCATGATTTGTGAATCAGAGGAACTTTTTATCCTGATCCTGAAGTTTTAATTCTGGCTGATGGAATGAGCACTTCAGAGGAAGATATTAGATGAGCGCTCAATGGAAAGAAATGCTGTATTTTCAAGAAGTCTGTGAATTACATCTGTTTAAACGAGATATCTGTATATTTGCAAACGGTATATAATAGAGTAGAACTTTTATTAATATTTGCCTTTTATCATTAGAAAATAAAAAGTGACAGGCTGCTGAGGAGAGGCTGTTAGAATATGTTCTTGAAGAGGTAAATAAATGAGTGTTCCACAGGATGCTGGATCTGCTCAAGTTTTGTGAGGATTGTTTATTACGTTTGTTTAAACAAGATATGCACATATTTGCAGATGCTATATATGATATTAGTTTTATTGATACTTGCCTTTTTGTCATTAGACAAGACAGTTAAAAGTTATAGAAACTGTTGAGGAGAGACAGGGAGAATGAAACAGGTGAGCATTTTAACATTATGAGCTCAAACGCGTCTGCCGTGGCTCTGATGTTTAAATGAGATGGTGTTGCACACCGGTCTATTATTGTAGTAACACAATGGCACGTAACAACAAAACGAACCGTAACTGGACGTTTACATGTCTCTGTCGTATCACATGCAAGCAAGCAATTTTCGGCACCTTCAAGAAACAAATCTGCCAAATGGGAAAATGTATCGGCCGATGCGATAATTAAAAGTCAGAATATCGGCCAATTTATCGGCCTATGTGATATATAGGTCGATCACTAGATTATATACATTAAATACATGGTAAATGTAAGAAAAAACAGTTTATAGTGTCATCAGTAGAACAGCTGGAGTGAAAGACCAGGAAGGTGCATTAACTTAATACATGACTTACCAAAGTAAATACATACTTTCTTGATTGCAGAATACATACATTTGTCCAAACCAGAACATAATTATGTTACAATAATAATGAGCAAGAAAATAAATGTTTTTTGTTGTTAAATTATCTTAAACACACGTCTAATGTTATTGAATGTTTTTCTTTGCCCTTTCAGAATTAAGTGGCAACGTGACAGAACTTGAAGGACAAGCATCAACGGGATGTCATCGCACTGAGCGATATTATCATCAACAGTTTTATTGCCATATACCACATGAAGTAGGACAATCAGATGTATGTTTTCATTATGTTCTGTTACATGTTTTTGATTGTTTCCAGTCCCTACACAGAAGTGAGATCATCTGTCCATCTGTTTTGTAGTCAGCAGGCACAAGCATTTGAAATGAGGCAATTTTATACAAATGGAAGTGCTATTAAATCTGAATTCTCATCTTGAATAGAAAATAAAAAATACTGAGGAACGTGCATCGGTTTGCACTCAAGTGTGAAACAGTTCCCATTTTCTGTTAAAAAAAAAAAAAGGCTGAAAACTGGAAAAGTTTGCCTTAAGAAACATTAAATACATTATAGAAATATAAAAACACTATTCAGAATATGAAAGGTCTTTGATTAGTTTGTAATGAAGAGGGGTCAATTAAAATGGTCAATTTACCACTTGGATCTTTTTTGCATATTGAAGAGTGTAAATGTATCTAAATCCAAAAAACTTCAGTCCTAGCTTAATATGCAGAGACATCTCAGCCAGTTGTAAGCTGATTACCCCCAAAATTTGAATACCGTGGTCCTATCAATACATTGTTTTAGTATTCCAGCATGCCCAACATTGCAACCTTGGCTCAACCAATGCAAGAGTTTGGGGTGGGGCTGTCTGTTTGTCTGCCACTTATACAGACTCTTTATATTTTATATAGACATATTTATATAGAAAAACAGCACAGATGGCCAAAAAAAAAAACACATTTGGTGTAAACGGCCATGGAAGCAAGACCTACAGGTACTTCCTTATTATTACTTTACCATGACTGGGTGATAGTTATTGTGTAAATACAGTTGGCATGAAATATTCAGACAGTGACTATTCTTCATCTATTTGTACCGTTTAA
This sequence comes from Xyrauchen texanus, assembly GCF_025860055.1. Taxonomy (NCBI): domain Eukaryota; kingdom Metazoa; phylum Chordata; class Actinopteri; order Cypriniformes; family Catostomidae; genus Xyrauchen; species Xyrauchen texanus. The sequence goes on from NC_068316.1 coordinate 6,594,946, forward strand.
AAAAAAAATAAAAATGTAAATAGTCTCTCTCTCTCTCTTTATTTAAGTATATATAATTGCTATACATACAGGTTTATGACTAAAATGAATTGAAAAAAATATATAATATTTGAAATTTTGAAAATGTATTTGCTACACCACAGGATCATTCAAAGTGATCAGCAAAAAAATAAATACAAATATAATACTACTAAAACTACTACTACTAGTACAACTACTACTACTACTACTACTACTACTATATATATATATATATATATATATATATATATATAATTTTCACAGTTACTAAATTATAGACATTCCCTTCTTATATATGTGCTATGAAATACATTTGAATCTAAATTCTTTGTTCAGAAATAAAATTCACAACTAGTGGGCATCAAACAGTTCTAGGAAATCAAACTGATTTATCTCAAAAGATAAATAAAACTGATTTTTCAAGATAAGACAATTAATTAAGCTGAACCTTTGAATGCATGAAAAACATTTGAAAGTATTTCCTGGAACTTGCTGATGGAACAGCAGTAGGAATCAATGTTTTCTGCCACTGGCAAGATCTTGTTGAAAAATAAGTACGTCTATGACACACATCAAGCAGGCTGTTTAAATGTAGTTTACATTTTGATAAAAAAAAAATAAAAAAAATCTTGACTTAATGCTGAAGTATGTAACTTTTCAGTATTAAAATAAGATCCAGGGGCGTTGCTAGACATAAAGGTCTACTGGGGCACAAGCCCCCCCATTACTCATATCAATCATTTTTCTTTCTTGAAAGCCTGCTGCGTGCAAGAAGTGTGCAACACAATGCACTATACAAAACCTTTCTTAACCCACTATTCCTACACTGCAACAAGTACTGGGAAAGGTAAACATGTGGAGATATTAATCTTTATGAAAATATTCAAGTATCTCCAACATACTGTACATGAACATTCTCAACATGTTGTACGGCATAAAAGGCATACATTGTATATGCAAATAACAAAACCAGAGAAAACTTTCTTGCACATTTGCATTCGTCTATATTACACATTACACATCAGGAAAACCTCTGCCAAGTAAGTCTATGGAAATGCATTACCCAACGTCAGGTAAAACAGCCTGAGACGAAACAGCTTTAGACAAAAAGGTATCAGAATGAGCAGAGAGTTGGTTGCTAAACTGGCTGAGGTTGCTAGCTTGTAAACTAGTTGAGCTATCTCTAACTTTATAAATGCAGAAGTGTCACTTCTATAAATTAATAACTAGCTAGCTAATATAATTGGTGTAAGTTTAAACTGACAGTTGAAACTCATTAAGTTTATTTGCAACAACAACTCAAAACAATCCAAACTATGGCCCTTTTTAGTTGCTAGTTAATTAGCACACAGCAGTCATAGTTACTGCCAACTGTTTATATAGTGTCCTAAACTAGCGCTAGCGCTAAATTAATTTCATATCCTAAAGATTGATTCAATGTTATCATAATCAAAGACAGTACTACAGAACACAAAAATGTGTTTATTTTCTCTGCAATTCGAGAGACTTGACAGAGGTTTTCCTGAGACTTGATGCTTTTTCATCTGATGTCTGAAACCTGACTCTGACAGCTGAGGGTATAGTTTGTTTATCATGTAGTTTGTTTACCTCCCACAAACTGATCTCTCCTTTCTGTTTCCTATCCCTGTGTGGCAGGGTGGAGGGCGGGGCCGGGTCGTGATCCTGCGCGCCCGGTCCCGTATTAGGCTAATTATCTGTCCCTGAGGTTTAAAGGCCGACAGCAGAGGGCTGTGCGAGAGAGAGAGAGATCGTTAGCGGACATGTCCGCCATGTGTGTTTGTTTATGTGTACTGTTAAGTTTTTCATTAAAATATTATTTATGTTGAAAAGCCGGTTCTCGCCTCCTCCTTGCCCCATCCTTGAGCTGTTTTACACCCTGCTTCGTCCAAATAATTGTCTGATGTCCATCTGTATACAGGAGCCAATAATGTATGTCAAAATAAGACCATCGGTAGCCTGTTATTTAGAAACTTACTTTAGTTTCATCATGTTTTCATAGCCTACCTCCATTCTGACTTGTGTGCCGACACCAGCTGTGTGTAAGTTCTCACGTAAGTTAGGAGGTAAAGTTCACACCAAGGGCTTAGTAACTACTAGTTAGTTTGTAACTAAGTCAGTGCTTAATTTTGTTGCACCACCTGTTCTTAAGGCAATACTTAACTAGTAGGTTGTAAACTCTCCATAAAGTTATGCGTAGTCGCATAATATAACGTTTACCTGCATTGTTCCAATAAAAAGCCTTCAAATTTATACGTGTTAAAAAGCCGTGAATTTAAGTTTTATCTCACTCGGTTAATGTTCAAACCTTGTCAGCTGTAATAAATTATACCCCCATTAAAATATGATACCGGTACGTAATAAAAGTAGATTTAATAAATAGTATATTTGCCTTGTGTAAATAACAATATATAGGAACTGTATCTAAAATAAATAAGGGGTGATAAATAAATGCTAATACAACAGGCTGGAAAAATAGACATTTATTCATTTGAATATCTTATATATTTCGTATATGTTGACACCGGAGGACGCACACTGAAAACAGCACCGTTTGAACGGTTTCATGCGTTTTTTTTCAACGGTTTTTATCCACCTGTTTCCGGGGGGCGCTACTGTAAAATAGAACGTGGGTGAAACTTCCGGTTAGGTGGCGGAAGTAGTAAATCAACGGTATTTTGTGTTACATAGCGAAGAGGTTAGGTATTTTTCGAGTACATTTTTCTACTATTTAAAGTCGCAAACATTAATGAGAGATGTCGTTACGGAGCTCAGGGACAACATGTGCTGTTCGTGGTTGTACATATAACCGCACTAAACTAATTCAGTGGCTTAAACGTGAGTGTTTTGAACATAAGCCTAAAACTAAATCTGAGTGTTCCTGTGAACGATTATACAGTTTCCATCACCTCCCAAAAGACGACGAATCAAATAGAATATGGAGGAAGAACTTAAACTTAAAAACACCTCCAAAACACCTGTTTGTGTGCTCGTTTCACTTCGTGGACAAGAAGCCAACAATGGATAACCCGTACCCAACGCTCTTTATGGGTTACGAGAAGCCACCGGAGAAGAGACGCCGACCTAGGATTCGACATGTCACAACAACAACAACAACAACAGGTAACTTAACATTTAATCTAATGTCAACTAGATTGTTTTTTCCTTAGTTTTTCTTGAATTACTTATTATTAATATATGAAAAACTGTGCCATGATGGTAGACAGGTAGCCTGATGTTTTTACCTCGCATAAACTTTTATTGTGACGAGCTTGGAGGGCACAATGGTACACAGTGACAGATGCTAATTTAATTTCCTCTATTAGTTAACATTTGATGTTACAGAATATCTATATTGATGATATTAAACGCAGTCTAGATGTTTTTCAAGACTCTAATGCCCCTAATTGTTTTGTTTTTTCTGCCACTAAACAAATCGTCATTGAAGGACTAACCAGCTAAATATAAGACCGCCACAGCTAAATATGTACTTAATGTATTCCCTGCAGATGAGCCTATTGTGATGCAGGTTTCTGGGGACCCAGATCCTACCTCACAGACCTTTCATGATGCCCAGACACAGTGGTCAGACCCAACAATGGATGACCACACCTACTCCAAAGCACCTACCATCACATGTGGTATGACAACTGCCCCATCCACTAAGAGGACACTGCCTGTTGCAGATGGTGTTTTGAAAGACGATACAGACTGTCTGCTGTACACAGGGATTCCACTTCTCGAATTCAAAACCCTTGTGTCTTGCTTGCAACGCTTTGCCCCCACATCGCCAGCATTTTCAGCAGAGGACCAAATCCTCTTGACATTAATGAAGCTTAGACAGAACTTTGTTATTGCCGATTTAGCTAGACGCTTCAAAATGTCACCTGGTCAGGTCAGTAAAACACTGACATTCTGGATAGATGTGATTGCTGAGCACACCCAGGATCTCATTCCATGGCTGCCGCTGAAACAATAAAAGCCACTTTGCAGCAAATTTTTAAGGACAATTTCCCCAACACAACTTGTGTCATTGACTGCACAGAAAGTGTCTTGCAGAAGGCTAAAAATCTGGACTCAAGAACTGAATCTTATAGTCACTACTATGCAAACAATACTGTCAAGTATCTAGTAGCAATTGCTCCATCTGGTATGGTTATGTACATTTCAGAGGACTACGGTGGCAAATGTAGCGATAGATTCATCACACAGAACTCTGGGTTTCTCGACCATTTGCGTGCTGGAGATGAGGTGATGGGGACCGTGGCTTCACCATCAGAGATCTGCTAGAGGAGCGGAATGTTCGTTTGATCATGCCAGCTTTTACGCGCAAGAAATGCCAGCTGACAAATGAGCAGGTCACTCGCACAAGACGCATTGCTAATGTCCGCATACACATTGAGCGAGCAATCAGACGTCTTAAGGTGTACAAGATCCTCTCTCAAACTGTGCCTATTCATTTTGTCCCTAAAATCGACAGAATACTAAAAATCTGTGCAGCACTCAGTAAATCTGCGAGGAGAGCTTATTTCTAGAACATAGTCACCATATCTTACACAATCAGCTTGAGCTTAAATGTTCAATTCTCTCTATAACTTTATCAACTGTATAAACCAATACACAACTTTTACTTGCACTGATTTTTTTTTTCTAAACTGTTGTAATTATTCTTATTTGTTTTGATTATTTTAATTTCTTCTATGTAAAGCACTTTGAATTACCATTGTGTATGAAATGTGCTATATAAATAAACTTGCCTTGCCTTGATATACCAACACCTTTTCTTTTAGTTGTTGTTTCATAGACAGCTATTTTCTTTTTGCTGTGTAAATTTAAATTCTTAAGATTTTTTAATCTCATAATATTCTGCAAAAGAGAGAAGTGTGTGTACTTTCACAGTATAGTATTGCTATTTTTATTTAATGAAATGTTCTGAATACAACTGTTAACCAAATGTGCAAATGACACATTCATTTATTCTTATAAATAAATTCAAAAGCCAATGACTAAGTGTCTAATATGTTTTTATTCAGTGTATTTTTTTTATTTTAATTGTGGTTTGTTTCCCCACAACTGTAACCATGCCTTTATAAGCCATGTCTTTATATACCATGCCTATATATTATAATAATATTGAGAATAGTGTAAACATTCCCCAACTACGCATTAAACATCTGCAGGTATGTTGGATTCTCAACCTAAATTGAATTCAATTTTTTATTATCCAACAATATTAAAATAAATATTTTAAGTCAAGGCTGCTGTGAAGCAACACATACAGAACATGAATGACACACAGTAAACATTTCAGTTTAGTACATTTATTAATTAATAAAAAATATACAATAATACATTTTGTGCCCTTAATTGTCCTAACTTTACTGACCTTCCACAAAAGTGCTGCTGCATGACTACAAGAGCGTCCTGGCCCTGCAATACATGAACAACCCGCTGTCTGTACTTCACCTGCCACTGAAACTAGCACCCAAGCCTTATGATGTGTTACGTGCAAACTCAGGCTCGGCTCAATGTCAGCTTTTAAATACGCAAGGTCGTTTCCGACGTCCTTAAACAACACTCGACCGACTTTATCACTGTGTAGATATTGATATGCCTCTGAGCTTTTCAGGTTGCTCATCGCCTTACCATCACAGGCTACTGAATCTACAAAATAGCTAAAAATGTTACCATACGTGATACTGAGGCCACTTCTTCACGTCATCCTCCCAACCATCTACCGCGGATGGTAAAGGTACTGTTATATCACCCCTTTTAATTTCGTTGAGGTTGTGTTCCCACATCATTAAGTTTGGATCGCTAAATCTTGAATGACGGTCAACTAATGAATGAATGAGTGTCAACTCCTGCTTGTTTACTTCGAACCGGAAGTCACGCCCACTTTTGACGCAATGCCTCATGGGACGTAGGAAACTTGTGGATATAAATATATATATATATATGTATATATATGTCGAAATGATTAATGACTATCACGCAAAACATGAGCACATTGATGTCATTAAATGAGTCTGCTTTTTAATTCCAACCGTTACTCTGATCGGAGTCTTCCTTAAATATTTAGTTTACGTAGGGTTACGTCCTACCTAAGTTTAATGGTGCAGCACTCACATTTTTAGTAGTGCGTAAATTGTGACTGCCCATTTACGCCACAAATAGGCTACGTTGTAACGTACGTATAGCTGGTGCAACCGCCCCCTGGACTTGTGTGTGTGGCAGTGCGCGCTGCAGTGGCTTTGGCTATAGAAAGCGCACAGGCGCGCGCTGCACGGACAAGGATTTCTAGGTGCATGCATCAGATTTGTATTTTCGGTTAAACTGCTTTGCTTTTACAAGCGTTGATTGGGTGGGTCACTGCATTGCATTTAGATAGATCCATTTCTTTTTTCCGGGATTATCAATCTAAATGAATGCACTGACAAATAAAGTAAATTGCTAAAACTCAAACTTGAGCTTTTACTGGGGCACAGCCAGGGGCAAAAATTTCATCAAAATTTTAACCCCCCCCCCCCCACCCCCACCCAACACTGTGTCTCTGTTGCAATATGAATATCACTCTGTTTGTTTTGAGAGATCCGCTTAGACCCGCCCCAACAACATTACTTAACCAATGGGACTATCTCTTTGTTTGACCAATGGCAGACAGGGGTGCGTATTCAGAAAGCTGCTTTGAAAACAATTTTTTTTTTTTTGCAATTACAATTTGTGCGGCTAGTGATGTAGAAATGACATCAGCTTTCATTAACCTAAAATGCATTTTTTTCAATCAGGAAAGTATTGTCTTAAATGTAGATTTTATGATTGCATGCATGATTTGCTTTGATATAATGTAATGAATATACAGTAAGCCTCTTATATTCAACCTGAGATGCTATCTCATTTAATAAATGGCTTTTGCTTTGGTAGGCAAAACAACTCCTAATATCCCTCCAGAACATTCTTTGTTTCTCCTAGACAGCCATGAGAATAAACATAAAGCAAATGAAGACAAATCTTCTGCTTCTCAGATTTTCTCCTGAGACCAAGACCCCAGTAATCTCACATGTGTCTCATCTAGAGTTTCAGAAGAGATCTCATTTTAGGAGAAACATGAAACACTGAGACAAAGTTGACACTTAAATGAGTTAAGTCTCCTGAGCTATGAAAGCAAAAGGAATATTGAAGATGAATTTAGAGAAATACTTGAGTGATTGTGTATCCCCAAATCATTTGATCTTTATTCTAAGGCTGTTTTGATTTTCTGTCCATAATCAGCAAATGGCCGGGAGGAAATATGAGGGTTGTGGGAAGTTCTTCATGCTGCATGATGTCTGTTGTGTGTCTCCGGTTGTTTGTCTCAGAGTGAAGCTATTAGGCAACGACTGCACATTTTATGTGCTCATTTCTGTACATACTAAAGCACACATCAGTTTTCCCAGATGCCCTGCAGATGAGGGCAGGTGCTCGCTCAGGACAGGAGTCTGCCGCCAGCATGCATAGGACTGTGATATGCTGAGATTAATAATTCACATTATGCAAGTTTTGGATTTTATGGTCTTTAGCAGAGTGTGACAAATATGGTGCTTTGTTACTTTTTATTGTTCCAAAAATATATTCAATAAATGTATCATGATCTGTGTATGCACATTATACTAGTGACTAGTGATTTTTGGGATCATGGATATTATCAATATTATCTGCATATTATCAGCCATACTGTTATCGTACCGACCATTGAAATGTTTTCTTTGTGACTTAGAGTAACATCAACGTGAAATGGCATTCATAACCCATTTTACTTCTGTAATGTAAATGTATTTCTGAGAGAAACAGGATATTCAACGAGAATAAATATACAGATATATAAGGTGAAAAATGATTTTGTCCATCAGGAATTGATTGGATCGTGAAAAGCAGACTTTCCTAGCCAGAATGAAGTCAGACCAATGCAAGTTTTTTAACCTCATGCGACCCCGCTCACACATGTATGGACGTTGTATTTTTGTCTTCTCAATAAGCAATGCACAATTTAAATTTATTTAAACCGACTGATCACAGTTCAGGAGATTCTGTGCTGTCAGTAAAGGGTTAAACTTTCGAGGCAAAAGTGGCAAAGCAACATGGCGAATTTCACAGCAGAGTTTGGAAGAAACAGCAACAAAACTACATCTGGTAAGAAACCTAATTATGTTTTTACATTGAAACATATTTGAGTCAAATGATTGCAGTCTATAGTTACATCCCATATAACTTTTATTTGAAAGTACGCGGCGAAACACAGTGTACACTAATATGTACTTCAGCTTATTTTTTCCATAGAAACCCTATATTTCCTGTGCATAATCACACTGAGAGTCAATGGGTACATCCAAAAGCTCAAAAATGTTGCTTTCAGATGCTTTATATGGCATTTGGATGAAAATAAGGTGCATTTTGAACTGTTCCGAGACCAGGGCAGACAGAGAGCACACTGAAGGGGTTAAGTCATTCACTAAATATGGAGCAAGGGAGCATCCTATAGCTGTCTATGTAGCATTCAATCCAAACTTCCTATCAAAAGTTCAGTTTCAGGCTGTATATGATGTTTGGACCCCTCAACATGCTTGGCAGACTTGGGACACTGGTAATCAGTACATAGATTCAGAATGTATAATGTATTATTTTATTTTGGACGATGCTGGCTATTACTTTGAATCAGAATTAATTATGCTAATTTCTGATATTGTCTGTAACATCTCGAAAACACGAATAACCAGCACTCCTTGAAATATAACCAATTTGATAAAACAAATCTGACTTTCTCAACTTAGTCCCACTGTCAACATAAGTTGCTATCAATTCTTAGAATATATATATATATATATATATATATATATATATATATATATATATACATATATTGCGTTTATTAGGTGCTACTAGTTACAAATCAAAAAGGCAAAATGGAAAAAGCACACAGCAGTCACGCTCTGGTCTCAGGCAATCAAATCAATCCCTAAATAGCTTTTTGAGCTGTTAGTCAACATTATCCAGTAGATGTTATCCACAAAAATGTATTAATAACGTTCATTTTCACTTTTGTTTTCATGCTAATTTGAATCAATATTCATGATGATATTATGATATAAAGAAATCAAGTCTACCAGAGGGCTACATCTGAATGACTTTAACTGAATCTTCAGCCATGACAACGTTCATCACCAACCCCACTTGGGACACCACATGGTTCATATCACCATGGAGATAGATGGATGTGTGGGTGGTCTGATCACTTTAGACCTGAAAAGCTGAAGACATAAGCAGTGCGGGTTAACGTCCTTTATTTCAGTGTGGTGGAGGAACTTCTAGAGGGAATGTGTCTGACACTGTACTTATAGCCTGTTCCAGTTTTAAATGAGGATCATAGATAGCTAAACCTTCGTTGACCCCTGAAAATATCTTGTGGTTCAGAGCCCGCCTCCTTCGATTAACCATTTCAACAGATTTTGCAAATGTCAAATGTCAAAATGTACTTGATCAACCTCTGAAAATACTTTCCTTTTCGGCTATCATCATCCAGGCTGCACAGGCTATTTTTTCATGTTAGCAAAAAGCCATAGAGCTATTTAGGCATTGTATTTAGGCTACTGTTGTAGGAACACTCAAATTCGCTTGTTCAATTTTCTTAAAGTGAACTAAAGCAACATAATTCTACAACATTTATTTCATTGGGTTCTATCCATTTAAATTTGTAAAACGGAAGTTTACTCATTAAATTTGAGTATGGACTACATGAATGTTGTTTGTGGTGTTAATATAGCATTAATGTAGGTCTCAATTGGTAAATGTTAAAATTAAGTGTTATTCTATGAGTTTTTGTGCTAGATGAATATAAAGAGAGATACTTGTTAGTGTTTAATGTTTTGTTATTGAGATTTATTAGAGTTTCTGTTATCAGATGTCACACATGAAATTGATTGCCTGCTTCGTTGAGAAATTTGCTGTGCTAACTATAGCATAGTTACTAAACTACACACTGTAGTGCTTACAACCAGCTTGTATTTAGCATGCTAACATTCACTTTCACTAATTAGTAGAAATAAAAGAGATTTATTTGAGTCACAATGACACATCTAATTGTGTTGGGTTTACCCAATTCAACATGGTTCTTTATACACTAAGTGTTGGTACTCAGTTGGTAGCGCGGGTCAGCTGCCAATCGCAGGGTTGGTGGTTCGATTCCCGGCCCAAACAACTCTACATGCCGAAGTGTCCTTGGGCAAGACACTGAACCCCAAGTTGCTCCCAATGGCAGGCTAGTGCCTTGCATGGCAGCTCTGCCACCATAAGTGTAGACCATTTTTACCATTTACCAATGTCAAGATTGAATCAAGTTCAACCAATGAGTTATTTTTTTTGTATAATGCAGCCTTTGTAAAATGAGCCAATAGTTGACAATAGTTCTCTATGTAATTTGATGCTGGTTAGCATTAACAGAACAACTGTTCCTGCAATAATAGCAAATTAATGTGTGAGCAACAAGGCAAAAAGTAAGTTTTTATGAAATGACAATCTGTCCTTTTACTAATGATCTAAGTAAAATGAAATAAAAGTCATTGTTGTTGTAGTGTTCATTTCAGCAGGAAACTGTTATGAAACATGCAAAAAATGTAAATATATAACCCAATTTGTTTCTATGAAATGAGGATCGGCAAAAAGGCTCTTTAAAAGTGGGTGCCAGTGGTATTTCACGAGGGGAATAGACCTTCACAATCCACTGTAAGCTCACATTTAAATCTGGTACAGTTTTGGTATGGAACACCCCTTTTCATGATCAAGTTATTTGCTGATGGTTAGAATTAAATCCTGTCCTATATTTTCTCCCATTGATTTTGATAGAAGTTGGCCCATCTCTTTCAGACTTTCAAAGTCGGCTGTACATTTGTGAATGTCCATTTAAAGTGATGTTGTTATTACAATCATTCCAGAGGAAGTGAACCGATTAACTTGAAACTTGAATTAATTGAACTTCCCAATGCTAAATATAAGTGAATCACTTAGTTAAACTGGTTGATTTTCATGAAAGAAGATATATGTAACATTTTGAAACACTACTCCTCTACTTGTTGGAAAAACTTGCTTTATAATGAAAAAGCCACACTATTGTAAAAGTAGCTGAGATGCTATCATGCATTTAGAATGCATTTAGATTAGTAGCATCACTACTTTTAGTAAGTTCCTTCCAAACAGTTTGCTAGCGCCCTGCTATACAAGATGAGCTACAGGAACTCTGGGCATATTTGATCTATTTTTATAAATCAAATCTACTGATATATTGAGTGGATGCATCTCTTTGAATTTTTTATATTCAAGATCTTGAAAGCAAACGTCCTTCCTCAGTCTAAGTGACACTGACCTCCATCTTCTCCCATAATCAAATTGGGATCTTCTCCAAATTACTGAAGTGACCCCTGAGTATAATTCTGGGCCTCATCTTGGAAATCCTGACATTTTCAGGCAGACTGAATCCATCAGTGCTCATAGGTAATGTGTAGTTCCTGAAATGAGTGTCACCTATAACACCACACCAGGTCTAATGTTCAAGCGAATTTCCATTTCACTTCTTGTAGATGGTAATAAGTCCCAGTCTGAATGGAGAAATGCGTTTTCTGCTCAATGGCCAAGCCGAGAGCAGTCGTTCCGCCGGGAAATAACCTTACTTTGCTCCCAGTGGTGGTAGAGTTTTCAATTTTCTCAGCTTATAGAGATGTATTGGCCAATGAGTGTCCCTCCTTTTCTCTGCTGAGACTTTGCCAGACTCTAATGTGGACTCTTCTTCAAACTGTCATGCTTATACCTGCGTGATCGCACCGCGAAACTAATGATTGTATTAGCATAAGTGCTGGTACAGGAGGTCAGCGGTTATGGTGGAAAGATGCTGAATGTAGGCAGCTCTGCTAAGAGAAAGCCATGCTAATTTAGATAAATATGTGCCCGCTGCTTGTCAAGAAACAGTTTATCACAATATGTGGCATTATGTATCACTGAAAGCAACATTCCATATGCTTTCTCTGTTTGGTGCCCAGCTTGCAGAAAAGTTAATCTTAAGAGTTTGCGACAGACAATAAATCATTGTTATTCTTGCTAAAATACGAGGCATCGGGCACAGAAACTGGATTTGTGGAGAAATGGAGGGTTTGATGAAACAATTATTATTTCAGCATTGACTGTCTCACTGTCAGTTGTAATCTGGGATTAAATTGAGATTTTTGAGTATGGGGAACACTAACTAATCCAATTAAAACTGGGCCTGTGGAAGTAACCTGGTCTCACAAGTGCAAGAGTCTGTCCGCAATCCCAAGTCGTCCTTCTTTTTCTTTTTTTAATTAATAATTAAATGAAACCTCTAATTAAGGAAAAAGCTCTTTTAGAGCTCATTTAGAGTCCAAAACAGGAAAACTGTGAGTGTAAAATCGAGTGAACATTCTTCTTCAAAAGGAATGTCCTGCGTTCCATACTAGTTGAAATTTGTCATTTTTGTTGCAAAAATATTGACTAGTTGGACATGGTATTAGGCAAACGGCTTACTTATAGTTGTCTCTGCATATTAAGCTGGGATAGGATAGTATTTTAATGTAAAAAAATTATAAACATTACCTTTAACCATAAAAGCATCGGGTAAAAAATACACAAAACATTAAAGTATACATACCACCATACCAAATTATTGCAAGCCAATGTATATGGATTTTGACTCACAAACTTTGTCTCAGTGTATTATTTTCTGACCAGGATGCCTTACAGTATGAGTTTTGAACATAGAATGCAGGGGAAATTAACATATTGCTAATAGAGTATGCATGTGAACGCTTAGAAATTAAATGCTTACTATGATGAGGGATTTGTATTAACCCAAAGAATCATCATCGTAAAAAGGGGCAAAAATGCATCAGCATGTGTGTTTGTGTGCATGCAAATGGAAGTGCACATTAAATGATAGGTAACGGCAATTCGTATTTCATTTATTTTCATTATCCAGTCAGCAAAGTTCAACAAAGCAGGGAACTTAAATTAGGTTATCATGGTTGAGACCTTGGCCCATTGCTGGCTGATCAAGCTTACATTTATTGTAAATTACTAAATGTGGAGATATTTCTATATCATTAAGCACACATTTAAAATTTTTTTAATAAAAATGTTCTTCTAGGTCTATTGATCTTGGTCAAACTGCCATACATTCTTTTTAATAATTTTTTTGGTGACCGAATGTGATGAGGAAGAGGGCGTGGCCGGGCCGCGCAGGTGCACGGCCGGCGCTGAATCCAATGATCAGTGGGAGAGCGAGATAAATGGGGGCCGGAGACGCCAGATCAAGAGAGAGACTGTGTTTGTTTATACTTGTTTAATGTTGAGTTTCTCATTAAACTTTATGTTGACTCTTCAGTTGTCTCCCGCCTCCTCCTTGCCTGTTTTTTACCTGTTACAGTGGTGCCGAAACCCGGGAGGTCCGGGAGTCCTCAGCGCTGCCATCCGCCAGGGGGGCAGCCTCGACTGTCTCCTTGGGGACGGAGGGGTCGCTGCTGGCCACCGAGAGTCAGAGGAACTACTGCCGTCTGCCGAGAAGTGGAGGAGTGGTTCCGTCCGCCAGGGGTCGGAGGGTTCGCTGCTGTACTTCGGGGGAGAAGCGAGCTGTCATCTGCAATAGGGCGGAGGAGTGGTTGAGTAATGGGTGAAAACATGTCCAGGAACCGGCAAAATCAAATTACACATTGGTCTGATGGGAGTGTTGTAAAAAAAGTGTCATAGAAGCAATACAAAATGCCGTGGTCAGCAAATATGTTTTTCATCTCACGTTTGCTTTTTATGACACGTTTAAAGTTTAGGTTAGGGAGGAAGTTTTTGTTGATTTAAAACGCAATAGAGAATTAAACTTAAAAACCTGTTTGGGTGAATATTTAACTCTCTTTTAGCACCATGCAGTAGACATTTCACCTCAAAACTGCCGTGATAAATAATTTAGCTTTTCATTTTAGCTTTTATTTTTTTATTTTTATGAGATCAGGTTCCCTTCAGCCTAAGTCTGTGGCATGTTTTTGCCCATTTTATCATCTTATCATCATATTTATCATCTTATCATCTATTTTCTGGAATATAAGTTGCATTTTTTTTAATCATCTGACAGGTCCTGAGACGAAGCGACTTATATAAATAATTTATGATTTATGTGGGCCGTTCAAAAGCAGGCATACTAAAATACATATGCTTACACACGAACAGTTGACAGCATCAGTCAAAGAGATTTAAAGTGGCCAATTCAGAGCATTTTGCCTTTGAAAAATACTTTATGCAACCATCTTAAATATTCTGTCCCATCAACATTATTGTGTAACAAACTCTAGACCGCTGTCAAACGCAACTCCTCACATCCCCACAAAATGACGTTTCATCAGACTCATTGTAAAAACATTCAGTTAGTGCAGAGAAAAGTTTGCTAATATCAGAAATATCCACAGATAGACAGTCTCTAATATTAATTAAGGAATAGAATACAACAGGCATACCTTTTTACTCACAGATTTAAGCTGTGTATTTGTATACAGCATAGAGTTACAACACATAGAGATGTGTATTTGCTGAGGTAATTTCCCCTAAATTGTAAACTGTGTGGCTCTCTGGCTCTATCAAAACATTGCTCTGTTTGTTTGAACATCCCCACCAGCCCGACATTGGTTTAACCATTGGCGTTCATTTGGGGTGAGACTATCTGTCCAAGCAATAGTTGATGAGGGAGGATGATTGTTTGAAAACAAAGAAAAACAAACAAAAATGTAATACATTTAACAATTCCGGGGACTGGGAAGCTCAGCGTGTATTGATGCTGACTACCACCCCTGGAGTCGCGAGTTTGAATCCAGGGCATGCTTAGTGACTCCTAAGCAACCAAATTGGCCCGGTTGCTAGGGAGGGTACAGTCACGTGGAGTAACCTCTCATGGTCCTCTCACGTAACCTCTCAGTTGTGCATGGATCGTGGAGAGTAGCATGAGCCTCCACATGCTGTGAGTCTCCGCGGTGGTAGCATGAGCCTCCACATGCTGTGAGTCTCCGCGGTGGTAGCATGAGCCTCCACATGCTGTGAGTCTCCGCGGTGAGTAGCATGAGCCTCCACATGCTGTGAGTCTCCGCGGTGAGTAGCATGAGCCTCCACATGCTATGAGTCTCCGCGGTGAGTAGCATGAGCCTCCACATGCTGTGAGTCTCCGCGGTGAGTAGCATGAGCCTCCACATGCTGTGAGTCTCCGCAGTGGTAGCATGAGCCTCCACATGCTGTGAGTCTCTGCGGTGAGTAGCATGAGCCTCCACATGCTGTGAGTCTCCGCGGTGAGTAGCATGAGTCTCCACATGCTGTGAGTCTCCGTTTTGACTAGCATGAGCCTCTACATGCTGTGAGTCTCCGCTTTGAGTAGCATGAGCCTCTACATGCTGTGAGTCTCCGCTTTGAGTAGCATGAGCCTCCACATGCTGTGAGTCTCCGCGGTGGTAGCATGAGCCTCCACATGCTGTGAGTCTCCGCGGTGAGTAGCATGAGCCTCCACATGCTGTGAGTCTCCGTGGTGAGTAGCATGAGCCTCCACATGCTGTGAGTCTCCGCAGTGGTAGCATGAGCCTCCACATGCTGTGAGTCTCCGCAGTGGTAGCATGAGCCTCCACATGCTGTGAGTCTCCGTGGTGAGTAGCATGAGTCTCCACATGCTGTGAGTCTCCGTGGTGAGTAGCATGAGTCTCCACATGCTGTGAGTCTCCGCGGTGAGTAGCATGAGCCTCCACATGCTGTGAGTCTCCGCGGTGAGTAGCATGAGCCTCCACATGCTGTGTGTCTCCGCGGTGAGTAGCATGAGCCTCCACATGCTGTGAGTCTCCGCGGTGAGTAGCATGAGTCTCCACATGCTGTGAGTCTCCGCGGTGAGTAGCATGAGCCTCCACATGCTGTGTGTCTCCGCGGTGAGTAGCAGGAGTCTCCACATGCTGTGAGTCTCCACGGTGAGTAGCATGAGCCTCCACATGCTGTGAGTCTCCGTGGTGAGTAGCATGAGCCTCCACATGCTGTGAGTCTCCGCTTTGAGTAGCATGAGTCTCCACATGCTGTGAGTCTCAGCGGTGGTAGCATGAGCCTAAACATGCTGTGAGTCTCCGTGGTGAGTAGCATGAGCCTCCACATGCTGTGAGTCTCCGCGGTGAGTAGCATGAGCCTCCACATGCTGTGAGTCTCTGCGGTGAGTAGCATGAGCCTCCACATGCTGTGAGTCTCTGCGGTGAGTAGCATGAGCCTCCAAATGCTGTGTGTCTCTGCGGTGAGTAGCATGAGCCTCCACATGTTGTGAGTCTCCGCGGTGAGTAGCATGAGCCTCCACATGCTGTGAGTCTCCGCGGTGAGTAGCATGAGCCTCCACATGCTGTGAGTCTCCGCGGTGAGTAGCATGAGCCTCCACATGCTGTGTGTCTCCGCGGTGAGTAGCATGAGCCTCCACATGCTGTGAGTCTCCGCGGTGAGTAGCATGAGCCTCCACATGCTGTGTGTCTCCGCGGTGAGTAGCATGAGCCTCCACATGCTGTGTGTCTCCGCGGTGAGCAGCATGAGCCTCCACATGCTGTGAGTCTCCGCGGTGAGCAGCATGAGCCTCCACATTCTGTGAGTCTCCGCGGTGAGCAGCATGAGCCTCCACATGCTGTGAGTCTCCGCGGTGAGTAGCATGAGCCTCCACATGCTGTGAGTCTCCGCGGTGAGCAGCATGAGCCTCCACATGCTGTGAGTCTCCGCGGTGAGCAGCATGAGCCTCCACATGTTGTGAGTCTCCGCAGTGAGTAGCATGAGCCTCCACATGCTGTGAGTCCCCGAGGTGAGTAGCATGAGCCTCCACATGCTGTGAGTCTCCGCGGTGAGTAGCATGAGCCTCCACATGCTGTGAGTCTCCGCGGTGAGTAGCATGAGCCTCCACATGCTGTGAGTCTCCGCGGTGAGCAGCATGAGCCTCCACATGTTGTGAGTCTCCGCGAGTGAGCAGCATGAGCCTCCACATGCTGTGAGTCCCCGAGGTGAGTAGCATGAGCCTCCACATGCTGTGAGTCTCCGCAGTGTCATGCACAGTGAGCCACATGATAAGATGCGTGGATTGACTTTCTCAGAAGTGGAGGCAACTGGGACTTATCCTCTGCCATCCGGATTGAGGTGAGTAAATGTGCCACAACAAGGACCTTCTAATTAGTGGGATTTGGGCATGCTAAATTGGGGAGAAAAAGAGGAGAAAATTAGAAATCAATTGATTAATTAATTAATTTAGCAATTCTGTTTGGTGATGCTAGTGACAGAATTCAGACACTTCAGCCTCTTCAGTATGAGTGATGATAACAGTAATGCTTGCCTTAGCAAGCACATCTTGAGTACCTTTTACTTTAATGAAACCTCATTTAACATACTTTTGTTGACTATTGCTAACACAAGCCCAAGCAAAACCAAGAATTCAGAATATGCATTAGTTAGTTTGCTATACAAATTCCTCTGGGATCTCAACAATTTTGTATTTAAACAGTTTTCCTATGTGTATGGCTTGCACAATTGAAATTAATTGTTATTGGTTCTCTTGTGCCCTGTGATGGACTACAGGGAACTGAAGGCTGCACGGTTCTTGTGTGCAAAACTGAGGTCTAATTGCATTTGGACAGAACAAAGCAACTTCCTTTTCACGCACTGAATCAGATGAAAGCAGGATGGAGCATGCCGCAATTAACAAATCTGAAAGAGCACAGTTAGCGAATAGCGTTCATTATACTGCAATTTCCTGTTCCTTCGAAATTAAAGCGTCCAATCCTCCAGACATTTGGATTTAAGAGCAATTCATAAAATTTTTTGTGTATTCTGTGCATCAGCTAGAAAATAATTTTAGTTTTTATACATAAGTCACTTATTCGTCATCATGTTGTTCCAAACATGTATGACTTTCTTTCTTTTGTGGAACAAAAAAGGAGATGTTGGGCCGAATGATAGCCCCATTGTACTTAAAAACAAACAAACAAACAAACAAACAAACAAACAAACAAACAAGCAGATAAACCTATTATCTCCTTTTCTGTGGATTAAAAAAAGGTTGTACATGTTTTTACCAACAAGAGAGTGAGTAAATAATAACAAGATTGTTTTATGGTGAAGTAAATATAGCAGAAAAGATTAAGTACTTTCTACATTGAATAAGTTTACGTGTGAACTTGAAAATATGAAGTAGATCCTACATGTGTTTTAATTCAAACATGCAAAATCAATGCTTTAGCTTATAAGTAAATATCATTTATGATTATTTGTTATTTTTACAATGTGTCATCATGTATCAATTCTAAAGTATAAAACATTTTCATATTTATTCACTTATTTGATTCAATTTTAGTGTTAAGTAAAATAAGTATAATTGGTTTTTTCCAGCATACACCAGGCTCGAATAATTAATGAGTTTGCCTGGTATCGTTCTTTGCAAGTTCATTTACACCAATTTTATTGTTGAATGTATTGTTACGTTTGACAACGTCTGGTTTGGTAATTTTCTACTTAAAATGACCTGTTCATGAAAAGACTAAAAGAATTGTTCAGGTCTGCACGTGCATGGGGGGGGGGGGAATAATAAAGTGGGATCATTTGGCTCATTCGGGCTGGGCGCTTGGTTCATTTTTATGTACAATGTCCACTATTCCAAGCAGGGCATCTGGTAACAATAATGAACTTGTAACCTGACCATGGGAAATGTTTGTATTCCTCTGACTTGGGTAAATCAAAGTATAGTAGAAGTAAAAGTAAATCAAACTATTTTAAAAGTAAAATAAAAAACAAAGCACTTTGGATCACTGCAGGAAGTCTTGGGCTCTGCAGTCTCATTCAGATCTCTCATTTAGCAGCACTCTCTCCATCACATCCACTGCGGGGATTCTGAAAGTGACGTCCGTCCAATAGCGAAAACATGCTGCACCACCACCAAGCTGAATTCATTTACGACTACTTTAAAACATGCAGCTCTACGATATCTTCAGTGTAACACAATGAGTTGGCTTAAGTGTTGTTTTCTGAAGTCATCTAAAGTCTCAGTAGGGAAAGGAAGTGCACGGACTGTTGAAAGGAAGTGCACGGAGTGTTGAAAGGAAGTGAATGGAGTGTTGAAAGGAAGTACACGGACTGTTGAAAGGAAGTGCACGGACAGTTGAGAGGAAGTGCACGGACAGTTGAAAGGAAGTGCACGGACAGTTGAAAGGAAGTGCACGGACAGTTGAGAGGAAGTGCACGGACAGTTGAAAGGAAGTGCACGGACAGTTGAAAGGAAGTGCACAGACAGTTGAAAGGAAGTGCACTGACTGTTGAGAGGGAGTGCACGGACTGTTGAAAGGAAGTGCTATATTTTGTAACAAATAAAAGGAATTGACTCATGCACTTAAAAGACAGTTCAATATGATTACTACAACATAAAGTCTGTAAAGTGGCAGTTGACAATAGTCTGAGATCACAAATGATTCTGCATTACTTTAAATTAGTTTTGAGTGTAAAACTGAATTTCATTTTTTCAATTTGTTTCAAAATCCTAAAGGTTTTATGTGTTTCAGACTTTTGGATCACACTGTATACATACGGTGGGATGTTTACATTTTAGGTGCTACGACAGGCCACCATTTCTTTTAAAGGTATAGTTCACCCAAAAATGAAAATTCTTTCATCTTTTACTCACCATAGTGTTGTTCCAAACCCATATGACATGAGAATGAACAGAATGTAAGCCTTAGTCACCATTCACTTCACTTCCATTCATTTTTTTTTTTTTTTTTTGCATACAATGAAAGTGCTTTGCTTTGGCAATATTGTACTGTTTACAGTCATGCCAATAAAGCTACTTTGAATTTAATTGAATTGAAAGTGAATGGTGACTGAGGCTAACATTCTGCCTTACATGTCCTTTTGTGTTCCACAGAAGAAAGAAAAGCTTATGTACTGTATAGGGAACAACACACATTTTCACTTATGGGTGGGGTCAGTAATTAAGGGGGATTGGGGCACAATTTCCCCCAAAATGCCCAACAAACAATTTTTTTTTATTTTTTATTTGTAACATCTGATATAGTTCTTAATATTCATTATATTCCTAGTATATACATATATATATATATATATATATATATATATATATCACATAAAATCTGAATTGATGTGGATTGAATTTTAATGGTAACATAATAAATTCTGAATTGATTAAATTATTTTAAACTGATGATATTGAATTGCATTAACTATATTAAATATATTATTTGACATAATCACATTAGAAAAAAAAGCCCTCATAAAGTTGAAAACATGTCCCTGAAAATCAAATCCAGGGGCAAATATTTACATATATTGTTACACTATTTCTAGTTGAAGTGTAACTAGTTTTTCTCTATTTTTTCACTATTTTAATATCCTTTTAGTTTTTTGTGTCAAAGGAATTTTTAAAAGCACAAATATTCCATATAGTCTCTCGATCAATGTGAGATCATAAAAATTGTAAATATAATAATTATAAAAGCAATTGAAAAATGTTGTTAAAAACTGTTTTAGATGGAGTACAATGTCGCACCGAAGGACACCCCTGTCACAGTTTGGCATGTCATGTCATGTCAACTACACATTAATAAAAAAATAAAAAGAAAAGTTCTTCGTCATTAAGCTGACATTTAAAATATAAATGGAATGACGGAGCAGCATGCCAAAGGGTAAAATATACACAACTTATCTTTAATTCATGACTCACATCTAACCATCATTCATACATTTTTTCCTCCATGATGTTTTGTTTTTTTTACAGTCCTGGAGCATTTGAAATCGTTATCAAGATTGCAGCCTTTACATGCTCTATATAAAGCCATAAACTCTCAAATCTCAGCTCAATCTGGCTTTGACACCTCAGTTCACTCATTGTGAAGATGACACAGTGTCTCGATGGCTCACCTGGAACGTGAAAATCTCACAAGTTCAATCACTGAAATAGCGGATGATTCCTCACATGAAGAACACAGGACCTGCAGTTCACTCATGCAACTAACAGAAAATTCTGACCTTTTAGACTAAAATCTGATTACCTTTGATCCATTGCCTGAATCAAGAGAAAGTGCTGAGAATTCAAATGTCATGTGTCCCCAATGGCTAACATTTAAAGGGGCCATATCATGGAAAACTAGATTGTCCTTGTTTTTTTGTGCAGTATAGTCCAATTCCCAAACAAATGACTTTTATGAGGCGGTTCTCTTGAATCTACAGTGCGAAACGTATATCTTAACCACTGTAGTATGATTTCCAAATGAAAGACTCTTATGAGTTAGTTCTTTTGAATACACAGCTTAAAATGTGCATTGTGACCAGTGCAATGAGGTTCCTGAATGAAAGACTCTTTTGAGTCGGTTCTATTGAATCCACAGCACAAAACATACAGTGTAAACACTGTAGTCCAATTCCCGAATGAATGACTCTGATGAGTCGGTTCTTTTGAATCCACAGCATGAAAAATACAGTGTAAACAGTATAGTCTGCTTCCCAAATTAATGATTCTTATGAGTCAGTTCTTTTGAATCCACACTGTAACCAGTGTAGTCCGCTTCCCGAATGAATGAATCTTATGAGTCGGTTCTTTTGAATACACAACTTGAAACATGCATTGTGATCAGTGCAATGTGGTTCCTGAATGAATGAATCTTATGAGTCGGTTCGTTTGAATCCACAGCACAAAATATACAGTGTAACCAGTATTGTCTGATTCCTGATTGAATCGTTTGAATCCACAGCATGATACATATAGTGTAACCAGTGTAATCCGATTCTCGAATGAAGACTCTTATGAGTCGTTTCTTTTGAATCCACAGTGTCACCAGTTTATTCTGTTTGTAGTTAGTGATATTTTTATTAAAAATATTGGGACCCTATTTTATATTAGGTGTCCTTAACTTTTATGTACTTAACCATTTGATACAATGTACTTATTATGTACATACGTGTTGTTGCATTGTAATTACATTTAAAGTACTTGCATTTAATTACATTTGTAGTTACACTGTTAACTTTACCCCTAACCCAACCCTTACCCCAAAACCTAAATCTAACCCCTAATCCTAACCCTAACCCTACACCTAACCCTACCCGTACCTCAACCTCAGTAGCAGCAAATGTGGGTATTTTGCAGAACAGCATGTAGTTACACAGTAAATACATAGTCTTGTATGTCTTTAATGTTAGTACATAGTAGTTAAGGCAACCTGATATAAAGTGTGACCAAATATTGAATGACTAAAATAGATTTTGCAAAAATCTGTTCTGTTAAAATAGGAAATTCTCATTATTTGGTGAAAGGCTGCTGAGGGCAATTAATCCAAGAATTGTATTTCGCATTCCTGTTCCTCAAAAGTTCTAAAAGAATCATAAATGGAACCATTAAGAATCATTCTTTAAGAGGAATCGGAACAAGAATCATTAAATTCCTTACGATTCCATTCCATATTGGTAGTTGAAACGGTGTGGGACAAGCTACTTGCCAAAGTTTAATTCTAAGGCTTTTCTTTAAATCTCAAACCCTAGTATGAGAAATAGTAAAGTCTGAGCAGCACCCTCTAATAAAAGATGCCAAACACCAGCTGGTCTTTTGCTCTAATGTGGCTGTGCTGGAGATTGCTGACCAAAAACAATTAACTAGATTAAATAATATGTTTCTATAATGAGATCAGAGTAGAATCTAAAATTCAGAGAAACCTGCGGTCCAATTGAAGTTTGAAAAGTAAATCTGTGGATCCTCTTGTTTTAAAGATCAGTGCCAGAGACATCAGATTTTTTTTTTGTATTTCTTTTTTTATTTTGCACGACTGTATCCAAAAGTAACGTGCCTTTCTGAAATAGCTGAGCTGAGATCCTTTTCAATTTGCTTGAACTTTGTTTTGCTAGTTGGAATCTGACACTGCTGGAGTGTGTTCCACGCAATGATTTGATTTTTTACTCATCGAGCACTTTGAAATCGGACTGGCTTTAAACATCAGAGATGTACTTCTCTTAAAAGCATCAAGTCCTGGAAATCATGAACTTCTTTATTCATGAGAAGAAAATTGGATGTGCAGAAAGGGAAGGAACAAATTTGTTTCAAGTGCTCTTACAACCCGTGGAGGTTATTAGATGTATCTGCTCACAGTTATATTTAGACCGTGTGGATGCATCCTCATCCTTTCAAAGGAAGGCATTGTTTCCAAGCATCGCATGGCAAGATTATAATACGATTTTGACAGCAGAGAAATAGTTTGACAGCTGGCTGCAAATGATGTGTCTTTTGTTCTCGACGGCTGTCAGATGCAAGGTAAACAAGTCGCTATTAAAGGGGTCATGTTTATGCAAGCATGTTGCATGATTGCTGTGTAGTCAGCCCGTGATGTGAATGAGTCAAGACGTCGATATTATTTCCTTTTCACTTGTGACAGTTAAATGGATTTTAGATTTGATTTAAACAGTGGCTTATATGGCACATAAAAGTACACCGCACAAAACAGCATTTTCAAGATCTAAAAACATTTTGTCTTGTTTTGCAGTAAAAAGAAATTCTAAACATCCTTAAAACAAGATACATTTTGCATAAAGCAAAATTGCATAAGAAATAAGAAAAAAGAAAAGAAAATAAGAAAAATAAATTCCTTATAAACTTAACACAGTTTTGATTTTTAAGTAAATATATTTTGTTTTAAGTATATTTAGATATTTTGTACTGGAAAACAATGCATAACAAAAAGTAATAAATCAGGAAAAAAAAGAGAAAAAAAAGCAATATATAATATATGCCACAGACTGGCATGCCTTAAGCTCAATATTAGGTAAAAATGGCAAAAAAAAAAATAGAAACAACTTTCTCTAGAAACTCGTCAGTCAATCATTGTTTTGAGGAATGAAGGCTATACAATGCTTGAAATTGCCAAAAAACTGAAGATTTCATACAAAGGTGTACACTACAGTCTTCAAAGACAAAGGACAACTGTCTCTAACAAGGACAGAAAGAGATGTGGAAGACCAGATGTACAACTAAACAAGAGGATAAGTACATCAGAGTCTCTAGTTTGAGAAATAGACGCCTCACATGTCCTCAGCTGACAGCTTCATTGAATTCTACCTGCTAAACTCCAGTTTCATGTACAACAGTAAAGAGAAGACTCAGGGGTGCAGAAAAAGCCACTTTTGAAACCGAAAAAAAGAAAAGAAAAAGATAGAGTGGGCAAAGAAACAGACATTGGACAACAGATAATTGGAAAAGAGTGTTATGGATCTTAACCCCATTGAGCTTTTGTGGGATCAGTTAGACTGTAAGGTGCGTGAGAAGTGCACAACAAGACAGTCACATCTATGGCAAGTGCTACAGGAAGTGTGGGGTGAAATGTCACCTGAGTATCTGGACAAACTGACAGCTAGAATAACAAGGATCTGCAAAGCTGTCATTGCTGCACATGGAAGATTTTTTATGAGAACTCTTTGAAGTAGTTTCAAAGAGTTGAAACAAAGGGTTCAATATATAGTTGACTATATATTGTGAACAGCTGAATATAGTGTAACAATGAATTCAAATATTATTAGTATTTTTTTTTTTTACCACAGATTTTAGCCTTAAAGGAATATTCTAGATTTAATACAAGTTAAGTTTAGTTGACAACATTTGTGGATTAGTACTGATTACCGCAACAAATAAATAATAATACATAAAATATAATCATAATAATAATAATTTTGTTCTTTACAAAAAGAAAACAACTGGGTTCCAGTGAGACACAATGGAAGTCAATGGGGCAAACCATAAATGTTAAAATACTCACTATTTCAAAAGTATATGCCACAAGACATAAACAATATGTGTGTAAACATGATTTTAGTGTGATAAAATCACTTACAAACCTTTCCTGTTTAAAGCCAATTTTACAACTTTGTTGTCATGACGATGTAATGTCAACAAATCTTATAATCACTGTAAAAATTATTATTTAAAACAACTTAACTACAGCTCAAACAGTTTTAACTGAATAATTAATGTACTGTAAGAGCTTTTATAACATTATAAGCTTTTCAACAAAAATTGGCCCCATTCATTTCCACTGTAAGTGCCTCATTTTCTATTTTATTTTTTAAAGAAAAGGAGGGATGAGTCGTAAATATTTTTTGTGGTAATCAATATTATACCAAAAATGCTGTCAATTGAGTACTGGACCTGGAATATTCCTTTAAGGAGGGTTAAAAATGACTTTAATGTTACATATTCTTTTTCTAATTCCCAATTCACACAAAACTGACCTGAAATGTGCCTCAGAGAAATAAATACCTGGCCTGACCCGATCAAGAGCGCAGGTAAAAGAAGGTAGTACGTCACAAACTGTCTCCTTTGTCTGAGCAGACAGGTAAGATGAGTCAAACAAAGCTAAATAAAATCATCATGCACACTCCAGCCTTTTGTTTAATGTTAATGTCATCTAAATTGCACCATCTGAAAGTGACACAATATGGGTGCATTTCAGTTTGTAATGTTTTATGTATAACATCTCCATTGTGCATAACAAATCCAATCCACCCACCTTTTCTATTTCCCTTGAATGCATCATGAATATGTGAACTGAATATATACATCTTGATTTAGTGAAAATAGAAATAGATTTGAATTATTCAACAAAATCAATGCAGAACTGATATTCAGAGTAAATTCAAACAAAAAGTTTTGACAACTGGAATAACTGAAATTAAGAAATGTTGTGCACTGCTTTGAATGGAGGTGTTAATCATTATTTCACTAAATAAATTGAGACAACAGTTTAAAAAAATACTTATTGGATTCAGTATGATCTTTTTTTGACTTTATAACTGACTTGACTGATATTTTGATAATATATTTATTTTTATATATGTTTGTATATTTTAGTATATTGGCTTATTAAGCTGATTTGTTTATGAAAGTGGTGACATCATACTGCAACGTTTTATTTCTTCTCTGAAATCCACTTATGTTAATCGAGATTTTTTTGCACCAAAGACAGTTAAAAAAAAAAAAAAACTTCTTAAAACTGAGATTCTTGTAAAAATGTTTATACAAATGCCATGAGTAGTCCAAAATAATCTTTTAATAATTTTTCCTTAAAAAAAATAGCAATGGAACAATTTTGTTTAAAAATATTATTAAAATTTGAATTTTTTTTTTTTCACCAAATCAAGTCATATGGTGTAACAAACATGTAGGTTGCCATTTTGTTGTCATGTGACCAAAAAAAAGAAGAAGAAAAAAAAAAGAGGAGAGGACCCTTTTAGACCCTTATTTTGTGTATTTTTTTTTATTATTATTCAGATATTTTCCTGAAAATGCCCATTTTGTTCAGGTTAGTTGGAGCATCCCTGAGAAAACATTTTGACTCAAAAATGAACATTTTTGGCAAAAATATTTTTTTATCTTAAGAAATTGGTCTAAAAATTTTTTTTAATCACGTTGTGTACAATCTTGTGTATTAAAGTTGCACTGAAAATATTTTAATGCTTTTTACTTGATGGTTACGCATTATATTTTTAAATTAATAAAAAAAAAAAGATTTCTAATTTTGATCACCTTGGTCAATGGCTTCTGTTTTGATTGGCTAACATCTTCACATTTGAAATGAGTAACAGCACCTTTAGTAGTTGCGGGTTTGCTGTGGAAAAAAAACAACAACAACATTGATTTAATTTTAATGTAAGGTTGCATTTAAGTTTGTTTTGGTTTGAACGTCTCCATTGTGGATATCAAAACACATCCATCTACCTTTTCTTGTTCCATTGTATGCATATGCAAACTAGAGAGGGCTCTTCACGCAGGGACCTAAAAAGACAGGAGTTTGTTTCTTTCTAAAAAGTTTGGCATTTATTTGCAGGTCTATAAATCCTTATCCAAGTTTGTAGTATCCAGCAAAAACTATGCTGAATTGATATTTTGATAAAATTCTAATTAAACACCGCAATTCTGACAAATTAGTCAGAGGGAAGAGAATCGAGAGCACCGCTTTGAATGGAGGATAGTAGATAAGGAATCATTATTTGAACATCAAATGCCACATTCAAAGCCAGTTATTTCTAAATGAAAAAAAATGGAGAAACTTTAGTATTTAACTGCTCTTTGAAGCTAATGATAAAGGTTTTTGCATTTAATCTCTAAAGGTACAGAGAGAAAGAGAATGGGTGATTTGGATACAGTAATTTCATGCTGCTTCAATTTTTTCCCCCCGAATACACTGACAAAAACTGAAACTAATTAAAGCATTAGTCCACTTAAAAATGACAATTCAGTCATTTTTTACTCACCTCTGAGTTGTTATAAATCCTATATGACCTTCTTTGTTTTTCCCAACACAAAGGGAAAATTGCGGGGAAAAAGGTTGTGCACAGTGATGTCATACAATGGCAGTTTTTAGTGATGACCTCTTCAAGCTTCAAAAGAACACAAATTTATTATTCAGAAGTCTAATAAATTATTCCACGAGAGTGATGATTGTTATGAAAGCATACAAAATCTAATGTATTATTAATTGAAATTGATCAATGACCGTTGATCTCTTGTGCTTGTTCATGATAGGGCACGAGAGCAACAGTTCATGCAGCCTCCTCACGACATTCGTGCGGAAACTCGTTTTATTTATCTAAAAACAGGTCCTCCACAGCAATAGTGACAACAGAACACAACACAGCTGCACAAAAACAGAGAACAGAACTTACTAATCACGTCTGAATAGTTTGTAGTCAAAGCATTGATGCATTTCTATGCTCAGCCTTATTTTTTTGAAAGCGATCAATAGAATGTACCGTCACTCGTTATTGCTGGTTAGGATCACTGTGGAGGACCTGTTTTAGGATGAGTTTTCACTTGAATGCCCCAATGACGCAAGGGGGCAGAGTGAACTGTTGCTCTCGTGCCCTGTCATGAACGTGCACAACTGATCAACGGTCATTGGTCATGTTCACTAAATATTACATTCGATTTTGGTTTGTTCTGCACTAAACCTTATCGTATGCTTTTATAACAATCATGAGTCTCATGGAATAATTTATAAGACTTCTGAATGATACTTTTGAAGCTTGAAGAGGTGGTCACTATAAACTGCCATTGTATGACATCACTGAACAATTTTCTTTTCTTGGTCACCTAACTTCTTCCATTTAGAGATGATGGAGGCCACTGTGCTCATTGGGACCTTCAATGCTGCAGACAATTTTCTGTACCCTTCCCCATCCTGTCTTGGAGGTCTACACACAATTCCTTGGACTTCATGGCTTGGTTTGTGCTATAATGTGCACTGTTAACTGTGGGACCTTATATAGACAGGTGTGTGCCTTTCCAAATCATGTCCAATCAACTGAATTTACCACAGGTGGACTTCAATCAAGTTGTAGAAACATCTCAATCATGATCAGTGGAATCAGGATGCACCTGAGCCCAATTTTGAATGTCATGGCAAAGTCTGTGAATACTTACGTACATGTGATTTTTTTCATTTTTTATAAATTTGCAAAGATTTCAAACACACGTCTTTCACGTTTTGATTTTTTTAGTCACAACATAATTCCCATATTTCCATTTCTATTATTCCATAGTTGTGATGACTTTACTATTATTCTAAAATGTGAAAACAAATTATAAAAATAAAGAATGAGTAAGTGACCCTAAACATTTGAACAGTAGTGTTCAAATATGTCTTCTGTGTAAAAGTGTGTTATGCAAGTGTTTACAGAGGTGCAAAAATGATCAACGTTGTTTCATTCGCTCATTGGTAAACACATGTACATCTTTTGGCAGAAATGTCAGTGTCTGTATGTCTAAACTTAGAAATAAATGGGTCCTTTAAATTTCCAACAGCGTCCATCAAAGGAACTTTGATAAAATGTCTTTCAGATGCCGTGTTTATATATAAAATACCAAATCAACACCTTTGTGTTAACAAAAGCCTGAAAAAGGATCATTTATTACTCTATATTAAGCTTCTCTCTCTTGTGGTGTATGAATATGAAATTAAATTCACACAGATGCCACCGAGCTGGTATGAATAATAAAAACAGTTAATCTTTTCTTTAATTAAACATCTCTCTCAAGCTCCATTGCAGTATGGGAAAAGACCCACTGGTGTATAAAACAAACCTAATTAATTCAGATACTTTCCCAACGGCAAATTTGTTTACTTGCACAGTGTCTATCATTTTGAGTGAACAAGGGTCTTCCGTTCACAAAAGAGACAAGAAAAAACTGTATACACTCAGGACTGAAATTTGGGTCAGTGAACAAGCTATTGTGAAAGTCCAGTGTATTTCAGCTGAAAACTGTAATGCATTTCCATACTGAACATGTGTTTCACAAGAGATATTTAATTGAGACATGTTACACAGATTTAAAGAAATAGATGTTCCTAATTAGTCTCTCTGAAGCTGTGTAAATTCTTTTGAAAGAAAAGGGAGAATAATATTGTGAAAATATGTAGTTTACTGCGCAGTAAATCCGGTCAAAAGGAAACAGCATTATATGCGTTTCTTTTAAACTGTCAGGGAATTGTCCTGTGAACGTGCTTGACAATGCAGCTGAATTAATTAGCGGCAATCCAAGTCTGTGCCACATGTGTCATGTGTTGTAGAATGAATTAACATGTAAACATCCAATACACTCCAAGTCTCTGTGAGGTTGTACAGTGTTTCTACGGTCATCTGCTATAGACTGCAATAAAACCTGTGAGATACAAATCACCAACATCAAAAACCGAATAATTTTTTTTTCTTCCAAGAATCAGAAATGGTCCAAGATCCCTCCTGAGACGGCACCCTAATTTATCAACGTAGCCTGATTACAATCTCTCCTCCATTCCTCGCATATTTCACTAATTGAGCTGAGATTCAAATTATTAAAATCAGTTCAAATGTTCACTAATGTTCACATGCTACTTATGCTTATTTTAAATGGTTTTCTTTTTAAAAGGAAATATCCTACGCTTGAACCATTTTATAATTTTTTTTCCCCACTTATCAGTTGTTAGTCAAGTCTCCTTGCATCAAAAACTATAGAAATGTTCAACATGGTCTCATACGCTCATATCACATTACTATACCTACAATTTTGCTAAATTATTTTTACCTGACTTGTTGTATAGCGATAGTCAGGGGCGCAAATATCCATTTTCGAAAATGTAACACATTACCCTACTTTATGGACTTAAAAATTATATTACAATGACAAATAACTTTGTAATCGGATTACACCCAGGGGTTAAATTGGGCAAAACAGTCTGGAACAGCGTTCCGGCACCTCCGATTCCCAAAAAATAAATACAAATAAGTTGGGTGTGCGCGTTGCGGATCCCTCCACGAACATGATGTGTGATGCAAACTACGTCAACATTACAGCCGTGCGGCACCTAGATATTCTTGATTCACGCACGCGAGAGGCCATTGATTATACTAAAAGAGTGTCACAAAGCAGTTGCAGTGCGCATGCATTGAATTCGTTCATGGTCAGAAAAGTATACCAAGAAAAGCAACTCGGTTGATCGGGCGTGAGGCTATCCGGGACGTGCAAAGAATTTTTTTCAAGTATTTTGTAGAATTACAATTAAACAGCATGTTCTGATACTGTAACTTTAAGGTTTCTATTCCTCCATCCCCATTCACTTTCATTGTATGGGAAAGAGCAGCATGAACATTTATTAAAACTTATCATTTTGTGTTCCACAGAAGAAAGAAAGTCATATTGGTTTGGAACGACAATAATGGTGAGTAATTTAATTGAATGTACTGTCATAATAAAAATGTTTTGGGTGAACTCTACCTATAATTAGTTTCATATCTACATAGTCCATCAGACTCTCATAGAAAATCCTGTTTTTCATTGTGAGGCTCCTTTAAAGGTAACAAAAGACAATAGGTGTGTAGATGAAATGCCTTGCTACTAAACTCCATATGGACAGATCGTCCTAAACAAGCATGTTATTCTGTCTTCCTTCTAAAATGTCTCAATCATTACTGGTCGTAATTACCAGTGGATCAGTGAGAAGAGCATAATCTGATCTGACATGCTAATTTGAGAGCTGGAATTCTGCCAGTTGCCACTAAGTAGGTCATGACTGCGGTTTTAGTGCAGCGGGTCAGTGAATGAACGACCACCTGCTCTTCAGAGTTTAACCTGGCCTCTCTGAAACCACATCCGTTACAGGACGCATGGTGGAAAATTCTGAACTGACAGCTCTTAAAATATAATTAAATAAACGTTGGGATTGCATTGTGTAGGTGGTTTTGCATGGAAAAAACTTCTAAAATATGCAAACAGCTCATTTGTGTGTTCTTGTAGCTCAACAGGAGGATGTGGATTCAATTCCCATGTAACACACATACTGATAAAATGTATTCCTTGAAGGCACTAAAAGTCATTTTGGATAGAAGTATTTGCCAAATGCATAAATGTAAGATATTAGTAGAATGTGCCAACTTTAATGTTTCAGTCTTGGCAAATCTTTGTAGTATGTTAGATGGTAACATCCAGTTTATACTGTCACACCTCACCTAATTGGGTTGTAGTGAAACTTCTTGGCTGCCTCCTAATTCACATACAATCTTCTCTAAATAGTATGCACGATTGGGATTAGTGTATTTCCTGGATGGTATTGTTTCCCCAGTGTATTTTCAAAGTGTGCATCCATGCATCCATCCATATTGCTATATTCTATACATATACATTGCAAAACACTTTTCTGGTCAACAAAAATCATGTTTGGGACACTTTTTGATAGTCACCTCATGTCAATGTCAGAAAGCATCTGAATTTGGATGCAGCCCATAGATGACCCTGATCTCGTAAAAATTTTGAGTAGACATTTTTGCAAAATTATATTACTTAATGTCTTGCACGTATCGCGGCAGTTCTGAGGTGAAATGTCCACTGTGTGGCTCTATAGGTAAGTAAAATATTTTCTCAAACAGATGCCCTTTTTAGCCCTATAATATCGTGTGTGTCAAACACAATGTTTGACAGCTCCTTTTCATTCATTTTACTATTATTTTCTTGTTTTATATTCACAGTGCAGGCATTGGTTATGCGATGATGTACAGCTGCTAGTCTCCCTGCTAGAAATATGCTGCGCTTACATTTCTGTTTACTGTTTACTGCCAGGGACTATATTTTCTATTTATAATAACATTTGCATCCTTAATATTTTTGCAATGTCATGACCATTTTATAAAAGCAATAAGGCACTCAAGGCTGTGCCATATTGTGAATATTGTCATGGCTGAATGGGTTGCAGGCACTCTGCTATGTGTCATGCCAGACAACGCCCTTATGCCATGACTATATTCACAATGTAGCTCGGTCTCTCATACATTATTGCTTAACTGTCATTGTAGCACCACCACTTCTAGTGTTCATTTCACCAGGTAACTGCCACAATACGTACTGTACAACAAGCCACTAAAATGTTTTTGCATAAATGAAGGTAATGTGATTCTAAGAGACCACGTTGCGATAGATCCCTATGAACATATTTTATTCTCTGCTGTGGTTTCACAGATTTCCACAAACACATCCAGGACTGAACATGTTGAGGTCACATTTGACAGAAGAGATGTACTGTACTCCTCCTCCATACACTTTCTACACCGTCTTTGATCAGTAAATAAAAGTGGCAGAATGAAAGAAACATTGACAAAAATCACTTCATGGCATGTTGCCATGGCAACCGAAAAGCCCTCAACAACAACAGAATGCATAGAGAGATGAGCACTTTAAACTGTGCAGAAGGGCACTTCTGATGTCACTGGGAAGTAATAAAGTGGTTATTTTAATGAACTCCAGAGGAAAGGTAGCACAGAGAATAAAGCCATAAATACTTAAAGGGA
Source organism: Xyrauchen texanus (assembly GCF_025860055.1). Lineage (NCBI taxonomy): Eukaryota > Metazoa > Chordata > Actinopteri > Cypriniformes > Catostomidae > Xyrauchen > Xyrauchen texanus. The sequence continues at coordinate 6,627,901 of NC_068316.1, forward strand.
CATTTCACTCTAAAATGAAAATTCTTTCATTATTTGCTCACCCAGAGTGCTGTGTGTGTTGCCTTTCTTTACTAAAAGAAATTATTTTGTGGTGAAGTAAATATAGCATTAAAAGATGAAGTACTTTCTACATTGAATAAGTTTGTTTAAGTGTGAACTTGAAAACTTTAAGTAAATTCTACATTTGTACTCAATTTAAGCATGTACAATGAAATGCTTTAGCTTATAAGTAAATATTATTTATGATTGTTTGTTATCTTTACAATGTGTCATCATGTATCAATCTTAAAGAAGAAAACCTTTACTCTCATTTACTTTCATTGCTTTTTTTTCTGTACAATGAAAGTGAATGGTGACTGAGGCTGTCATTCTGCCCATCACTCAAAGTTGTTATAAACCCATTTAGTCAGTGGGACACATAGGAGTGATTTAGCAGAATGTTCAAGCTACTGTTTTCATAAAATGAAAATAAATGTGACCACTGCTAAATATATTCCGCTAAACATCTTTTGTGTTTAAAGTAACATGAGGCAGAAGACAGAATGTTCATTTTTGGGTCAACCTTCCCATTAATAAATTTTGCAAAGCTTATTGCATTTAACCGCATGTCTTCTTTTAAACGTGTGCATCGAGCACATTCTAAAGCTCACAGAGGCTAAAAGCCCCCTAAATGAGGACATTAAAACTTGGTGGAACAATATTGTGTAGCCACACCCAATTAATCTCCACTTTGTTTCAGTTGGACCAATTTCATGCTTCTCTGATCAGACAAAACACTCGCAGACCTGCCACTTTACCAGCCGCTAAGGACCCCAACCAGGCTTCGGTGATTAGCGAGGCTGCGTTTCCATGAGTGGATTTTTTACTTCCTTCTGAACTGTGCTGTGTGCCATATGTTCACAAACAACTGGAGCCAGCAGCACTGGCAGAAGATTGTATCAGACCAGAGAAAATTCCAGAAAGATTCCTGAGAATATTCCGTCAATTGGCGAGTTGGTGTCTCAGGAAATGTATTTATTTAACTAACAGATTCCAGATTTCTTATACATATTCATTTTCTTAAATAGGAAGATCTTGGAAAGTTTTGCCTTGTCTTTATTTAATTTAGCTAAATCCCTTTAATGTATATATTTTATTGTTTTACCCTTGTTCCATACCCAGACATTAAATATTAAAGTATGAAAATCCATAATAAAGTTATGATATTTTTAAAGCGTAAAATAACCAATTTCAATACTTACTGTTTGAAAATTATTTAAAATTATAAAAAATGTTATACAAATTTCGACTCTCCCTGAAGTAATTTCTGTCATGACCAATATTTTTCTCCCATAACGTATTTTTTATTTTTTTTATTTTTTAAAGTTAGTGTACTTGTCTGCCAAGGGGATGATAGTGTCAGCAAAGAGCATTTTTTAGATGAAACATGAGAAATGTGATGTGTTGAGAAAAAAAGAAAGAAAAATCACTAAAGTGAATATCCAATCTGGTGCCTTGACAAGCCGTTCTAATAAGTACGAGATGGTGAAATCATAAGAAATCATATGAGTTGACTCGTACAAAAATGTACACATTTTACTTCTATTGAAATAAACAAACCAATGAAAGATGTTATTACGATTTATCCAACGTTTTTCCAAACCTAAACCTAACACAGAATTGAATAGGAAAATCACTGTTGTGTACCACAGAAGAAAAACACTGGGGTTTTCAACAATCATTCTTATGATTTTCCTAGGTTTAATCCTTAACCAAAACCCCAAACCTAAACCTCACCTTAGAAGGCTAGCTAGTATGTGATTCCAGTATTGTATCGATTTGAAAAATGTTTGTTGATTGGTTGATCTCTATTGGAATAAAAGCCCTTTTTTAGAAGATCCATCATTTCCAAGTTTCCAGAATGCACCAACACTAAATGATATTCATCTCAATGTCTTTACAAATTGTCCTGAAGGTATCAAGAAAATAAGAAGTATCCTTTCTGTCTGCTATGGCGTCTTTTCAAATTGCGCTTTTCCGGACTTGCAGTAAAGGGCTATTATAGAGATGTCTGAATGGGAACATTAGCTCACTGATACAGCAATTAGCTTGATGATGGCGAACATAAAAGCCTTAGCTTTGTTTTGGCAACCTGTCCTGCTTTTGTCATGTAGTTGATATGGACATGTTGTGATTCCATTCCCCAGTTTGTTTACCTCAAGTCCTTACATCCAATTATTTTACTCATCAGAATGTGACATTCCAAGTTATTTGGAGAAATGCAGAGTGTCAGTGGCTGACTTCAATTAATCCTGTGCGCGGGAATTGCTTCTCGCTCCGGTATTCTCTCTTCCTAATTAATTGGAAGCAGAACGACTTTGTAAATCGCAGACAATAAATTGGATTTCTGGAGCATACCTGAAGAGGGGGGATGACGCTGTACCTGATAGGAAGGGGGGAGGGTGTTGTCTGCATGAGCAGAGGCAGGATTTGAGAAGGAAAATGCTGATGCAAGCTTTTGTTTTCCCACTTAAACTCTGGCAGCTCAATGTGGTCCGATAGAAAATGAATTATGAATCTTCTGTAAATTGCTCTATTATAAGAAAAGTCCTCCTCTGTACATAAAATCCTGTTTAGGGGTCACATCATGAAGAATCACATTTTCTTGATATTTTAAAGGGATAGTTCACCCAAAAATAAAAATGATCTTATCATTTATACACCCTTATGCCATCCAAGATGTGTATGACTTTCTTCTGCTGAAAACAAATGAAGATTTTTAGAAGAATATCTCAGCTCTGTAGGTCCACAAAACTTTTAAGCTCTAAAATGCACATAAAAGCAGCATAAATGTCTCATATGGATTGCTTTTATGCTGCCTTTATATGATTTTTTGGAGCTTAAAAGTTCAGGCCACCATTCACTTGTATTGTATGCACCTAGATAGCTGAAATATTCTTCCAAAAATCTTTGTTTGTGTATGTCAGGCATGAAGGTAAGTGAATGATGAGATCATTTTATTTTTAGGTTAACTATCCCTTTAAAATAAAAAGCATCTGGTGTATCATGAAAACATAATGTAACTTTCAGAGCTCAAATCTTTCTCCCTAATCCAATGAAAATTATTTAATGAAAGTAAGCTGTAAAAATGACTAGTTCTGTACTTCACATTTTTTGAAACCTCTTTAAAGCTGAAGTGTTTCTGATGAGTAAAATATCTGGATATAAGGATTTGAGGTAAACAAAATAGGGAATGCAAATCACAACATGTCAAAAGCAGGACAGGTTGCCAAAAGAGAGCTAAGGCTTTTATGTCCGCCATCATCGATTGGTTGAGCCAATGCTTCTATGTCGGGCTGGTTGGCATGCTTAAAAAAACAGATCAATGTTATGATAGAGCCATAGCATTGAACTTTTTGGGGGAAATCAACCTTGGAATGTCTTATTTATAGTTGACTTTGCATATGAAACTGAATTACAAACACACACACACACACACACACACACACACACACACACACACACACACACACACACACACACACACACACACAGACATATACTCTCACTAAGCACTTTATTAGGAACACCTGTACACTTATGTGGTTATCTAATCAGCCAATCGTGTGGCTGCAGTGCAGTGCATTAAATCATGCATATACAGATCAGGAGCTTCAATTAATGTTCACATCAACCATCAGAATGGGGAAAAATGTGATCTCAGTGATTTGGACCGTGGCATGATTGTTGGTGCCAGATGGGCTGATTTGAGTATTTCTGTTACTGCTGATCTCCTGGGATTTTCACACACAACTGTCTCTAGAGTTTACTCAAAATGGTGCCAAAACCAATAACCATCCAGTAAGCTGCAATTAGAAAAAACAATTGGATACATATAATAATTTTTATTTTGTGATAGCCCTCATATTGTATATATTTCCCAGGGCACACATGACGTACGCCTGGTTGGGAATCACTGGTCTTGCGTTGTGAATCCTTATTGTATGCAGAACTGGTGGGATATGGTTAAATAAAACATTATTGGCCATCAAGATTTTTAGGATGTCTAGTGTTTTGTTTCCTAATTGACACCATAATGCCCAGTCCAATTTGTTTTGGATAATGCCGGGCTGTGTGTGTGAGTGGACCGTATGGAATTTTGCAGCCCCCCTGATGTCTACAGCCATCTGGCTGATGCCGGTTCATCTCTCTCTGAGTGGTGCTGAGCATACACAGTAATTACAGAGACCCGGCCTACCCAACCATGACAAACTAATGGCGTTCACTCTCTAGGTCTCATCCAGCAGAGTCCTCAGCACTCCATCTCTTTCTCTTTTACCGTTTCTTTTATATTTGCTTAATAAATGCTTAATAAGTATTGATCATTGTTAACTAATGTTAAGTAATGTTAACAAATGGAACCTTATTTTAAAGTGTTACCATTTAATATGTTTGACTTAAGTGATTAGGGGTTGATTTCACCAAACTGTGTAAACACTGTGGTGCAATCAAAACATGGATTTGGAGCAGTCTGACATTGCCATGAGTTTGGGGAGGAACTATCTGTTTGTTTGTTTGTTTGTTTGTTTGTTTGTTTGTTTGTTTGTTTGTTTGTTTGTTTGTTTGAACAATGTTGGACGGGCACAGGGTTTTTCATTATTTTTGCAATTTTTTTTTGCTGAAAATAGTGGAACATAAATTACACACCATACATTTAATATTCTTTAAAACAGTGGTTTTAATTTGAGGGTCACGACCCAAAATTGGATCGCAGGTCTGTTCTGATTGGGTCGTGGACAGCATGGAAAAACAATGCTACATTCAAATAATAAAATTAAACTAACCAAATATTGGTTATTGGGCTAATAAATAATACATCTACCAATTTTAATGTGTTTATCCATCCATCCATCCATCCATCTTCAACCGCTTATCCGAAGTCGGGTCGCGGGGGCAGCTGCTCCAGCAGGGGGCCCCAAACTTCCCTATCCCGAGCCACATTAACCAGCTCTGACTGGGCGACCCCGAGGCGTTCCCAGGCCAGTGTGGAGATGTAATCTCTCCACCTAGTCCTGGGTCTTCCCGAGGCCTCCTCCCAGCTGGACGTGCCTGAAACACCTCCCTAGGGAGGCGGCCAGGGGCATCCTTACCAGATGCCCAAACCACCTCAACTGACTCCTTTCAACGCCAAAGGAGCAGCGGCTCTACTCCGAGCTCCTCACGGATGACTGAGCTCCTCACCCTATCTCTAAGGGAGAAGCCCGCCACCCTTCTGAGGAAGCCCATTTCGGCCGCTTGTACTCGCGACCTAGTTCTTTCGGTCATGACCCAACCTTCATGACCATAGGTGAGGGTAGGAACGAAAATTGACCGGTAGATCGAGAGCTTTGCCTTCGGCTCAGCTCTCTTTTCGTGACAACGGTGCGATAGAGCGAGTGCAATACCGCCCCTGCTGCCCCGATTCTCCGGCCAACCTCCCGCTCCATTGTCCCTCACTCGTGAACAAGACCCCGAGGTACTTGAACTCCTTCACTTGGGGCAAAACCTCATTCCCTACCTGGAGTACGCACTCCATCGGTTTCCTGCTGAGAACCATGGCCTCAGATTTAGAGGTGCTAATCCTCATCCCAGCTGCTTCACACTCGACTGCCAAGCGATCCAGTGAGAGCTGAAGGTCACGGACCGATGATGACATGAAGACAACATCATCTGCAAAAAGCAGCGATGAGATCCCCAGCCCACCGAACCGCACACCTTCCCCACCCCGACTACGCCTCGATATCCTGTCCATGAATATCACAAACAGGATTGGTGACAAAGCGCAGCCTTGGCGGAGACCAACCCCACATGGAATGAACTCGACTTTGTGCCGAGGACCCGGACACAGCCCTCGCTTTGGACGTACAGGGATTGGATCGCCCTAAGAAGGGACCCCCCACCCCATACTCTCGCAGCACCTCCCACAGTCTCTCCGGGGACCCGGTCATACGCCTTCTCCAGATCCACAAAACACATGTAGACCGGATGGGCATACTCCCAGGCCCCCTCCAGGATCCTTGCGAGAGTAAAGATCTGGTCCGTCGTTCCACGACCAGGACGAAAACCGCATTGTTCCTCTTCAATCTGAGGTTCGACAATCGGCCGAACCCTCCTCTCCAGCACCTTGGAGTAAACTTTACCAGGGAGGCTGAGAAGTGTGATACCCCTGTAGTTGGCACACACTCTCTGATCCCCCTTTTGAAGAGGGGAACCACCACCCCATTCTGCCACTCCTTAGGTACTGTCCCAGATTTCCACGCAATGTTGAAGAGGCGTGTCATCCATGACACCCCTCCACATCCAGAGCTTTCAGCATTTCTGGTCGGATCTCATCAATTCCCGGGGCTTTGCCACTGCGGAGTTGTTTGACCACCTCAGTGACCTCCCCCAGGGAAATAGAATCTGATCCCCCATCATCCTCCGGCTCTGCCTCTACCATAGAGGGCGTGTTGGGATTTAGGAGTTCTTCAGAGTGTTCCTTCCACCGCCCAATAACCTCCTCAGTTGAGGTCAACAGCGTCCCATCTTTGCTGTATACAGCTTGAATGGTTCCCCGTTTCCCCCTCCTAAGGTGGCGGACGGTTTTCCAGAAGCACTTTGGTGCGGACCGAAAGTCCTTCTCCATGGCTTCTCCGAACTTTTCCCACACCCACTGCTTTGCCTCCCTCACGGCCGAGGCCGCAGCACTTCGGGCCCTTCGGTACCTTGCAACTGCCTCCGGAGACCTCCGGGACAACAAATCCCGGAAGGCCTCTTTCTTCAGTCGGACGGCTTCCCTGACCACCAGTGTCCACCACGGTGTTCGAGGGTTACCACCCCTTGCGGCACCTAAAACCTTGAGGCCGCAGCTCTCCACCGCGGCTTCGGCAATGGAAGCTTTGAACATTGCCCACTCCGGTTCAATGTCCCCAACCTCCGCAGGGATGCCTGAAAAGCTCCGCCGGAGGTGTGAGTTGAAGATCTCACGGACAGGGACCTCCTCCAAACGTTCCCAGTTCACCCGCACTACTCGCTTGGGCTTCCCAGGTCTGTCCAGAGTCTTTCGACAGAAAGTTTTTTTAATGTGTTTACAAAATTGTTATTTTTTTCTACTCAGGTTTTGAAATGTAATTTTTTAATTTTGCCTATGCAATTTATGATAGTATTAATAAAGTTACATATTTTATTTTAAAGCTGAAGAGAGAAATTTCTGCACCAAATCTTCAAAATAATCAGCTTTCAAACAGATTTCAAAACAGTTTGCCCATCTTTCATTGGTTGTACAAACAAATAGTCCCACCCCAATCTCACACCATTGGTTGGACCAATCAGAGCAATGTTTTGATAGTGCCACAGAGCAACAATTGTTTCACTATTAGGTGCAATCCTCTTAAAAATGACTTACTTCAAATTGACTGCATATTAACCTGTTACTGTATATTTGTTAATATAAAATAAATATAAAATATTTTTTTATGTCAATATATAAAATGTAAATATAATAACGTACATTTTTGTTGCCTTTGTATGATAAACAATTGTGGTACTGTGTTTGGAACGGTTGGGTAACTCAGTGTAAGTCCAATGTAAAGTCTGGATCCAGAAGCAAAACCATCTGAGAACCGCTGGTCTAAAACCATTTATGAACTGGTGCTTTAAATAACCCAGAAATACAGTGATATTGAAAACTTTTTTAAATCTATCTTGCCAACTGCAGTGTGATATACATCAGGGAAAAAATATCTTGATAAGAGGCTCTTTGCTGAATGGTTTTGAAGAACCATTAAAGAAATGTTATTTTCTAAAAGTGTCCAGATTCTCTAATAAGTTCTCACAGGGATTTTCCATTCACATTTTAATAATTCACATACTTTATTCTGCTTGATTCTGCATTACATTCAGTTCTTCAGTGTCAAGCCTGAGCATGTTGGAAGGGGTTGAAGCCTTGAGGGTGGGGACATTTTCACAGAAGACATCCTAAAAAACGAAGACAGCTAAAGCTAATATGCCCTCAGTATAACTAATGAGAGACTCAACATTGCTAATTGAGATTGATGTGACTGTTTATGGGTAGTTAAAGACAAAAAATACTTCACAGACCATCTCTGAAAATCTAACTTCATCAGCTCAAGTAGCTTATGGTTTCTGGATAAAAGATCAGCAGATTTCTTTGTTCCATATTTCTGCAGTGGATTCTACCACTGGCTGGAGAACTCCAGCCAAATGTTCTCTCACTCTGCAGGTCGCATTGAGGCAAGTCAATGCATCACCATGAGGACATAGAGAGCATTGGGAACTGGGCATTCCAAATTGGGAAGAAAAGGGAAGAAAATAAATAAATAAATACATTTGCATTTCTTAAACATGCAGTTTACTACATGTTTGATGATGCAGTTCTGTGCTTTTGTTTTCAAAATCATGGCTCACAGGTGTCGGACGAAATCAGTGGAGTCTGAAAACGACGTTAATTTCACTAAAACGTAGCGGTCTGTTCATCTGTTCAAGAAATAGATTTAGCTGAATTCTGAGCTCCTACTTCAATAATCTTGTCCCCCTTTTGAAGAATCATTCTGATAATATACAGACTTATTCATAAACTCTCTCCTCCAAGTCCCAACGTCCTGCAAGCAATTCCTGAAACCCAGCCAGGTGAATCATAGGAAAAAGGGTTTGCATGGGTTTATAATAATGGACTATGCCTAGTGTCCATTAATAATATGTAATGTGCCGGGGTTTAAGGTGTAGTGTTGTATCCTACTATTCAAAACCAATTTACATTATAACAAGAATCAGCTGATGCATTTAAATGTGATCAATTAAATTAGCATCCTTTTGTCTATTTTGGGTAAACAAATAAAAGAATGACCATAAAATAAGAAATTACATTCTTTATTCATTGCTGGAGAGGTTGGTTGCAAATCCCAAAAGGCTATGCACTGCCTCATCTTAAATACAGACATTTGGGGTTTTATTTTAAGAATTTCTTTAACAAATTAGAGACTTTTATGAGAGTTGTAATTAAAAGTCTGGGCAAATTAAGAGAAAACAGAAATCCAATTAAACTCAGTGGCATCCTGCTGATCACTTGTATGAGGGGAGTCCTTTTAGCTGTAATCCAAACAATGTTTCAGCGATTGTTAATAAAAAAGCGTTTATAACACCCAGATGTCTCCATTTAGTTTCTGGCATTTTAACTAGATCCCATTGAAATACTGTTTCAATTGCACCCCAATCTAGTTTATTTTGTCAGGCACAACAAGAAAATTAAAACAAAAGGCAAAATATTACGTATGGGTAACACATTACAATAAGGTTCCATTCGTTAACATCAGTTAATGCATTAGGTATCATGAACTAACAATGAACAATACAGTTTTTGCAATCTTTGATAATGAATAATAAACACTGTTTATTTATTAACTAATGTTAACAACTAAAACCTTGCGAGTGGTGCCTGTGGTCCCAAGTCCTACACTGGTGACCATCCTGAGCAATGATATGAATAGTTGCAAAACAGGTGAAAATATAGTCAATTTCACGCTTTTGAGTGTCATCCAAAAAATGGGCACTGGTAAAATATCTACTATAAATTTTTGCTAATAAAAAAAGGTACAATAAACAACTATTCTGAATGGCTGGATTGTGTAGTTATGGCATCTACCAACAGGGGCTACAGTAACTAGACCATGCAAACCAGTAAAACCCTAGTCTCCTGTAGTCAAACCTATGACTGCAGTCTATAGTCACTTCAATTGGCCAAGAAACGCCAATTATGACAGGAAAAGACATCTAAATGACAATCATAGTCGGTTTTGTCATTAAGGGACGTTTAGCGTTGGGGTTATTGGAGATGTATCATACCATGAATAATCATTTATATAAAGGGCCGCTAGTCTCTGCAAGCAATTGCACAGAAAACACATGGGAGAGTAGCATTAATTTTGAATAGAGTCTAAGTACAGCACAGAAAACCACATTATAGAGAATTTCGCAGACAAACTAAATGAACAAAGCAGAAAATGCAGCTCTGCTCGTGAATACCCTCTTCGCTTTCTGCTACGTGCCTAAAATGAAACCCTGAATATCTTTAAAAGATTTTATGTCTCTAACCTGGCAAACTTGGGCAAATTCTGCGGTTATTTCATCCTCAAAAGTGCTTATTCTGTCAACACGGAAACTTGCGAACAACTTGGCTTCCAGGCATACTGATAAAACGTCCTGCGTGCGTCTACTTGTGGAAGTTCCACTGAACCAGCCAACCAGCATTTCCAGTTTTGTGTGCTATAAAAATCAGACGGTTAGTGCATGGACTTTGGACGGTCCATGGGCGTGCTGTCTAAGGCTGAGACTAGCCAAACCCTGACCTCTTAATTCAAAGCAATAAATATACGGACATCAGGATATGATGTCATTATTTTTAATTTCTACATTTAATACATTCAAAATAGATTAAATTCTTTACTCCTCTTCCCTGCAATACCACAAACCATGCAGCTACAGAGTAATGCTTTATTTCCACTGAAACGTTAATACAAGCTTTCTTGGATCAGGTTCTTTTTGGATCTGTCTGCGCGAGTGATATGGAATGTAGCGCCAACTGTCTCTAATATGCACATCAAAGCAGGACTCGCTTCAGATAGATGCCAACAGAGCTTTGAGCAATGGCTTGCTCACTCCTGCCATGGCATTGTTACTTATTCATGTCAAACAATCGCTGATGTCAAAGCTGTACTCGCTGCATCCAAAACTCTGGATTTACTTTACCCAGTTTAAACTCATTGCTAAATGTAACTAGTGTGCTCTTGCGATAAATAAATTAATGACAACAAAAAAAATAAATACAAGGGAAATGATATGTCACATCTCTCACAGTTTGACTGGCAGAACCTTGAGAGAGTAGGCCACCTGTTTCCTTGAGCAAAGAATGGTGTCTGTCAGAGAGAAAAAGGCAAAGAAAGACTGCCAGAAGAGGAAGAAAGACAGAGTGAAAGAATAGAGGGGCATTGGAGGGTTGATCGAGGGAGAGAATCCACTGAGGTGGAATAATCTCCACCAGAAGCAAAGTGAAGACCATCAAGCACATTTCACATGCAATTTAGTGTGACGCATCTGATGAAAACTGTCATAACCAGAGCACTCTAATAAAAGCACAATAGTCTCTTTTCCACCATCGGGCCGAATGGTTCTGAGCACAGTGAGGAATGGTTATAGTAGATTTTCCACCTGGGCACGATTCGGCACGGCACGATTAGAAACTTTTCTCAGCCCGGAATTTCAGCACGGTTAGACAACCGTGCTCAACTACTAACTGGTCACTTGTCAGTTGGCCAAGGTTACTAGTTTTTTCTCTGTAGTTGGCCAAGTGCACTATTTGGGCAAAGTAAACACACTTCTCACGTGGTCCTTAAACTCTAGCTCTAGGTAACAACTGTCTTATCATCTGTACCGGCTGGTCCGGATCGGCACAGAATAGAACGGTTTCGCACCAAGAACAGTTCGGCCAGATGGTGGAAAAGAGGCTAATGTCTTTCAGCAGATCTCAGGTTCAAAATACAGGGTTGAGAAGAACTGTACATCAGGGTAAATGTATAAGAGCTGAGAGAAGCGTCAGACATCTGGAGGAGCCGTTGGGATAAGAAGGTCTTGAATGTAATTTGAGGATTTTCTCGCAGCAGGTTTAAATTGTCTTGTTACGATCTCCAGGACAGATTTAGTTAGCTGCTAGTCAATTGCTGCTCTGCAAGTGTATCACACTTCAGAACAGTGCTCAGAAATATCAGACTGCGTTGTGCTGGTTTACATTTTGCTCTTTCAGTTTGCTTTTTAGCTTTCACTATATAAATTCTTCATTCAGAGAAGCAACATTTCATCAACGCCATCTTGTTGGTTTTAGGGTTATTTGTTTTGTTTTCTCCTGTGGTAGATAAATCCCTGTAACACTTATTAGAACACTGCTGATGCAAGCTATGCACTCTGAATCCTTTAAACCCTTCTTCATTTTGAAAGATTAAGACTTTCTCCACGTTCAAATATTATCAGTCCCACCAGGATCTCATCTGGCTTTTTTCTGATTATTGTGGCCTACACTGTAAACCCTAATGCTCAAAATAATTAATTGTTTTGAGTTCAGTCATCAGCACTTACATTTGAGCTGTTGCTGTCAAGAAGAAGCGAGAAAAAAAGATCGAAATGCTGCTAAACATCAGGAGATGAAGGTAAAAACAAAAGCAGTGGATGTGCAGGTCAAGAGCGCATGTGTAAAGAGATATCTGCATTTGTATAACTCGAGTCTAAAGGAATATAAAGACATCTTTATAGGTTTAAACACCTGAAGAGAAATTCTGGTGTCTCTAATAGACAACGATTCAAACATTTTATATTTTATATTTGGAAGACACTTTTATCTAAATAATAATAATGTATTTATTATATATGGGTGTTCCATGGTCAGGGCTGGGGTAAGTTACCCCTTCAAAAGTACCGCCACCTTGGAAATCCCAATTCAACTGCTGGTTGTAAATGTTGTAATACAGTCAACAAGAATGCTTATTTTTATCAACTATAGGCCCTTTACCAGAGCTCAACACTAAACCTAGCTGTCAAAGGAGTAAAACTGACATCTTTGAGGGAAAATGCAACCTCAGAATCACGTTTGTCATTGATTATGTGGGGTTTCATTTTCATGGCCAAATGTTGTTGAGCGTTTTCATTGTTTAAGGGTTTTCGAGCGGGGGATCGCCAAACAGGATTGCGCAACCCTAAAGCCCAGGGCCCAAGTCAAGGGCTCCTGGTAGTCAAGGGCCTCTGGGCACTGGCCCCATTGGCCCAGTCAGTAATCAGGGTGGTGGAACATTCGTTAGCAACATGCCGAGTTCCTGTGTGATCATGTCAGTTTTTCTCGATTTTCATTTCTCAGTTCCGTTCTCTGAAGTTTTCAGATTTTCTCAAAATGATACATTTTTATTATTTATTTGCAGTGAACATTCACCAAAACTCTACTTCAAACATTAAGAAAAAAAAAATAGAACTTTGTGTGATCATGTTAAACAAGTATTTTTGCCGTATGAAGTCAGTTAATAAGTACAATTGAAAAACATGGTGTTAGCAAATGCATTTCCCCTCTAATGTTTCTGTTTGAACAGTAGGAAAAACTTGGCCATATTTTTTCCTGGTGCAATTCCAGGAGCATTTTCACCCAGAGCATTTATTTCACAGCACTAATAGGCCATAAACAGATAAGATAACTTTTATGGGTCCATTAAGGAAGTGTAAGTTAAATTACAATCAAAAGGGTCAAGTCTTTGCAATTTCCCATGATGATCCAGTGGTGCAGGTCGAGATAGTAATTCCATAATCCATAATTGGCTTTGCTCATGTTGCTTCAGGGAGATGACTTCAAGCTTGTGACTTTGTAGGCGTTTATTAACATTTAATATGTGCACCTCTTTTTCTCATGGGAGACAGACAGAGGACAGAGCCCTCTTTCTTCTCTGCAGCATGTTTGGCTTTGATGGCATACATGCTTAATAAGGACTAGTTCGCTCCAGAAACATCACCCTGCTGAACTCAAAGCCAAGTGGATGAGTCAGGTGAAGGTGATGCCACCCCCGATGTTTAAGAACTAAAGTGCAAGAAGCCAGAGGCAAAGTAACATAATTAAAGGAATATTCCAGATTCAATTCAAGATAATCTCAATCGACAGCATTAGAGCATAATGTTGATTACCAAAAAAAAAAAAAAAAAAAACATTTAACTCATCCTTCTTTTTCTTAAAAATAAAAAAACGGGGATTTAGTCATTTTAGAGTTTCAGGGATTCCAGCGTTGTGTTGTGGTTGTAAAGAGGTAAAATAAGGTGTAATCAAACAGAAAATTTTAGTTAAGCAATTTTACACTAATATCATGTTAACACACTCAATGTTTATGTCTTGTGGCGGAGTTGAGCCAGAACTCGAACCCAGGACTTTCTTGCTATGAGTTGACAATGCTAACCACTGAGCCACTCTTCACAAACTATTCTAAAACAAACTATTCTAAAAATATTTTTCATTGGGGTTCTTTATGATCTACAGTGCATTCAAAAAATATTCAGACCCCTTCATTTTTTCATGCACTGTATGCTAATTTTTTGCCTTATGCTAAAATGCTAAAACGAAAAAGAAACAAAACTGAAATATCACATTGACATGACATGTATTCAGACCCTTTGCTATGACACTTTAAATTTAGCTCAGGTGCATCCCATTTCTCTGGATAATCTTTGAGATGTTTCTACAACTTTGAGTCCACCTGTGGCAAATTCAATTGATTGGGCATGATTTGGAAAGACACACACCTGTCTATATAAGGTCTCACAGATGAAAATGCATATCAGAGAAAAAACCAAGCCATGAGGTCAAAGGAAGTGCCTGCAGTGTAAAGACACAGGATTGTGTCGAGGCACAGATCTGGGGAAGGCTACAAAAACATCCAGCTGCATTGAAGTATAGAGAGTACCAAGAGTACAGTGGCCTTGATAATTCTTAAATGGAAGAAGTTTGGAACAACCAGGACCCTTCCTAGAGCTGGCCGCCTGGCCAAACTGAGCAATCGGGAGAGAAGGTCCTTGGTAAGAGAGGTGACTCTGGTTGAGCTCCAGAGATCATGTGTGGAGATGGGAGAAGCTAAAAGGACAACCATCACTGCAACACTCCACCAATCTGGGCCTTATAGCAGAGTGGCCAGACAGGAGGCTCTCATCAGCACAAGACACATAAAAAAGCACCTAAAGGAATCTCAGACTGTGAGAATCAAAATTCTTTGGTCTGAAGAGATGAATAATGAAATGTTTGGCCTCAATTCCAAGCGTCATGTCTGCAGTAATCCAGGCATTGCTCACACCAAACGGTGAAGCATGGTGGTGGTGGCATCAGTGGCAGGATCTGGGGAACTGGTCAGGGTTGAAGGAAAGCTGAACTCAGCAAAAAAAGAGAATGAAAACCTGGTCCAGAGAGCTCAGGACCTCAGACTGGGCCAAAGGTTCACCTTCCAACAGGACAATGACCCTAAGCATACAGCCAAGTCAATGCAAGAGTGGCTTGGGACAACTCTGTGAATGTCCTTGAGTGGCCCAGCCAGAGCCCGGACTTGAACCCAATCGAACATCTCTGGAGAGAACTGAAAATGGCTGCCCACCTACAGTCCCCATCCAACCTGAAAAAGCTTGAGAGGATCTGCAGAGAAGAATGGAAGAAAATCCCCAAATCCATGTGTGCAAAAGTTGTCGCATCATACTGTGACGAGAAGGAGGGCGTGGCCGGGCCGTGAGGGCGCATGCCTGGCGCTAAATTTTCCTAATCAGCTGGGAGGGGGATAAGGACGAGCCGGAGAATCCAGCTTGAAAGAGAGAGAGAGACGCATGTGTCTGGGTGTGTGAGTCTATGTTTCGTTGACTGTTTAAATTGGAGTGGTGGTGGTGTAGTGGTCTAAAGCACTTAACTGGTAATCTGGTAATCAGAAGGATGCTGGTTCAAGCCCCACAGCCACCACCATTGTGTCCTTGAGCAAGGCACTTAACTCCAGGTTGCTCCATGGGGATTGTCCCTGTAATAAGTGCTCTGTAAGTCGCTTTGGATAAAAGCGTCTGCCAAATGCATAAATGTAAATGTAAATGTTTAAATTTGAGTTTGATATTAAAGTGTTGTAGATTGTTCACTACGGTTCCCACTTCCTCCTCGGTAGGGAAGGCAGAGTCTGCCACTGGGGCTGCAACTAATGATTATTTTGATTAGCAATTATCTAACGATTATTAGAACGATTATTCGACTATTCAACGATTAATCATTAGCTCTTAACTGATTATTCAGCTTGTGGCCCGACTTAAAAGGTTGTATTAAACTTAAAAGGCTGTATTAAATGTGCTTACTAACAATACAAATCTTTTAATCATCTTTTAAAAAATACCTCTAAATGATATTCACTGAATTAAAGGGGAAAAAATACTTTTTTATTAAGTTTAATTCAGTAAAGAAATTAACTGCAAAAAAATCATATTGTTTACAAGTGTTTTTGTCTTTTTTTTTCATTTAAAATTGTCTAAAAATCCTTAAAACAAGATGCATTTACTAGAGAAGCAACATATAAGATATTTAGACTTGCTTTAAGAGAATGTATCTTAAATATACAGTAAGTGTATTTTGTATAAAAGTGTATTTTTTCACTTGGTTATTTCAGCCCTCATTATATGAGTAATTATGCTCATTCTGTGACTTCTCCTGGCAGCATTTACAATTGCTCCAACACTGCAAATACAAGTCTCCCTGAAGGAAGAAGGTCATTGACAAGGTGGGCTCCCTCAAGATATTGCCCATGACGAAGTGGATGGAAACACAGCTATGGGTATTTTGGTTCTTTTCTTTGGACTAGGTCCCTCCTTCAATTTACAGGGATACAAACGCACGAGGCAAAACAAAGGTGAGACAATCACTGGTCCACATTTTCAGAGGATATACACAGTACAGTATATATACATTATATACTTACGTAAGGAAAAAGCATCTTGGTAAGCAAAATAAAAAAATAAAACAAACAAAAATCAGCCCCTCTGAGACAAAGCCATCTGCCTTTGCTAGGAGTGCATTTCTAAAAATGAATCATCAATCTGTTTTTAAAATATAGTAAACAATTGCATGACTCCAACAGTCTGTTGAAAGGCAACGACCTACTGTATAAAATAGGAATCATCCAATGGGGCACAAAAAAATAAAATAAAGTCCAAAGTGCAAATAAATCAGCGCAGAAAAAAATTCTGGTTACTCTAGGCAGGCCACAGACTGGCCATGCAGAGAACTGCATTATAGGAATTCCATCTATTTCACACATGGCAATAAATTCAAACTACCATGAAACAATAAAAAACGCTGACAAAAGACCCACAGTGTCACCCGCTGTGTTCTTTGGCAGCTCTGAGTGTTAGTGCTAAAACTCAGTCTTATGTAAGGCCTTTTCATCTAAATCTACATATGGTGAGATCACTTTATTCTCAAAATAATTGCCTAGAAAATTCACACTTGCTGAATGATTATAGAAATCCTCTGAACAATGGAGATTAGAACATATAAATTCTCCCAAAGCTTGCGCTGATAAACTGAAAAAACAAGCATGCGCTTTAGCTGTTTTGTCAGACTTTGTAAATTTCATTATGAAAACAAAACAGAAAAGATTTGCAAGTATTTTCAAAGCCTCCACCAGTCTTTGATTCAAAACAAAGAATCTTGGGTTTGAGCCTCAGCACTGTAATGAACCCAACAGAGCGAATACAATAACGTGTGATCTTTCAGCAAACACAATATACATCCAAAGCACAAAAGAACGCGCCTCCTTCCACACTGATATTTATATGTTTCCTTTTTTACTGCAGCACACAAGTGCCACTGAAGGAAATCTGATTTCTTGAATGCTCTGAATCAGCTGATAAATAATGCATATACCTTTATTGATTAATATTTCACTAGGTGTAGGTTGCTGAGGAATTCTTGAGCAGGCCAATAATGACTTGCGTGATAAACATTGGCATAGGCCAGTGTATTTTCCTGCCACGGACGTAAGGATTCAGAGGGACGTACGTTGGATATTGAATCTGACAGTATGGTATTATGGCTCATAACAATTTGTGCATCTTACTGCCTCTAATGACACTAGTGGTTATTGGAAAAGTGACGGTTAAGTTAATGAGCTGTGGACAGCCATCAGTGCTTCACATCCAGATACAGTATGAGATTCTAAGAAATAATAAAATATCAAATCACTGGATACATTTATAAATTCCAAGGCTGTGTTGAACACTTTGGCTTGCACCTTTACAAAAGGGCTTTGGGCGCAATGCCATCAGAGTAATGCCTTAAGGCAACACAGGTACTAGAATCATTGAAAAATAAATCAATAAAAAATACTAAGATTTACACTGTAATAACCTGCCGGCCCTTGACCGCAGCTTCATATACCCTTTGCAATGTGTCATCCATGTTCTACCTGGTCAGGCATGATAAGCTTACAACTCCATCACAGTGCCTGTATTATTCATGGTTTGTTTAGGCACTGTGTATTAAGAGGGTCACCAGCAGATTTTCTGGTTGGCCCTGTCCCGCTTTGCTAAATTTCCCCTCTGTTGGTCTGTCATATTCAGTTGGATCAAAGACTCTGTAAGCTCACATACGAGTTAGATCCCAAGCAGCATCAAGTAAGTAAATACAATTTACTTATTAATGTTGTGTTCCATTGAACTCGGATGTGGGATATTCCTATCTCCAATCTTTGACCATAAAGGCATTCCATTTCCAGATGCTCTGAAGATGACGTGTAAGGAAACAAAACTGCAATGCTCCCGCTAGCTTAGCAGGTGTTTGACAGTAACTGAAGGCATCTCCCAGCACCCCAACTGATAAACAATACTGCAACACTAGCATTTGTGCTACAGGTGTACGATTATGAAAAGAGGGTAGTATAATATACCATGTTTTATACACCTGTTTACATACAAATTTTGTTTTTACCCAATAAAAACCCAATGGAAGGTTGTCACATGTGTTTTAAAGGTTGTAATTTTATACAATTGCAATATACGTGGGGAAAAAAACAATGTAACCTTTTACATTACTGCTGTTTTATGAATCAGTTTGTGCAGTTTAAATTTTACAGAAATGTTTCCCATAGAGTGTGACAACATTCCCTGCAACTGGAGCAATGTTATCACAAAAGGTCAATTGTGTGTTAAATGAGCTGTATCTTTTTTTTCTCCTGGCAAATAAAAGTGAAAATGTCCAATAGCTTTTTGTGTTTCTGTACAGAAATGGTCAAACTGACTGTAAAAATGTGTACTTGCCCCATTTATGAGTAAATATGTCAATATACACCGAACAGCCACAACACACCTACCTAATATTGTGTAGTTCCCCCTTGTGCCATCAAAACATCACCCACCCTCTTCTCATAATAATCTTAGTTAATGATAGATAATCTTCTCACCACAATTGTACAGAGTGGTTATCTGAGTTAATGTAGACTTTGTCAGTTTGAACCAGTCTGGCCATTCTCTGTTGACCTCTCTCATCAACAAGGTGTTTCCTGTCGAACTGCCGCTCACTGGAACCTTTTTGTTTTTGGCACCATTCGTTGTAAATTCTAGAGACTGTTGTGCGTGAAAATCCCAGGAGATCAGCAGTTACAGAAATACTCAAACCAGCCATGCGATTATCTAATCAGCCAATCGTGTGGCAGCAGTGCTGTGCATAAAATCATGCAGGTAAGGGTCAGGAGCTTCAGTTCATGTTCACATCAACCATCAGAATGGGTAAAAATGTGATCTCAGTGATTTGGACAGCCACAGTCCAGATCACTGAGATCACATTTTTCCCCCATTCTGATGGTTGATGTGAGCATTAACTGAACCTTCTGACCCGCATCTGCATGAATGTTGGTGCCAGATGGGCTTGTTTGAGTGTTTCTGTAACTGCTGATCTCCTGGGATTTTCATGCACACAACAGTCTCTTGAGTTTACTCCGAATGATGCCAAAAACATAAAACATCAAGTGAGGGGCAGTTCTGCAGATGGAAACACCTGGTTGATGAGAGAGGTCAACAGAGAATGGCCAGACTGGTTTGAACTGACAAAGTCCAGGGTGACTCTATTGATATTTGGAGCTAATTGGAGTGATGGTGGCGTAGTGGGCTAAAGCACATATCTGTTAATCAGAAGGTTGCTGATTCGATCCCCACTGCCACCACCATTGTGTCCTTGATCAAGGCACTTAACACCAGGTTGCTCTGAGGGGATTGTCCCTGTAATAAGTGCACTGTAAGTCGCTTTGGATAAAAGCGTCTGCCAAATGCAAAAATGTAATGTAAATGTAATGTAAATGTAACTCAGATAGCCGCTCTGTACAATTGTGTTGACAAGAATAGCATATCAGAATGCTAAGTTTTAGCAACACAAGGGGGACCTAAACAATATTAATGTTGTGGCAGGTGGTTTAAATGTTGTGGCTGATTGGTGTATATACATTTTTCTCTCTTTCTCAGTGGAGAGTGTTTTTGCAGTTAGCTGGGCTCTTTTAAATGTTCAAGTGCGTGGATTTCTTCATGAAATATATGTATGTTTTTAATTGTATTTGTTGAAAAGCTGAAAGTCCACTGCTAATGGAGTATTTACACTACAAACACCCTTCATTAAGACGTGAAAATAATAGATGTGTTGACTGGACAATGCCTGCTGCTTTAGGTAAACCCGCATAAAAGCAGCAAATCATGACGGTATTCACGTTCAAACAACAAAGATGGTGTTGAGAGGGTCTCTCTTCAGATGTTACGTTCACTCTGACATCATGGGAGCTCCACAACCTTTAAAGAGTCGGTAGAAAAATACAATAGGAAAACCACAGAAGGTTCTCAGTGTGGAATGATAACGACTAACTAACCGCTTCTCCTGTGAGAGCGCGACAGAGCTTCTTCCCGACGCTCATTGCTGGGAGTCAAAGCAGCAGCAGTCACGTGACAGCAGCGAGGGCTCAGGCTGAGAGAAAGCGCTTCATTCGCCATACTGTTTTGTGCCATAACGCATTTTTCTCGCAACATTTTACTCCCACTCGGTGAGTACGTTTTCAGGCCTTTTTGTAACCCTTTTTGTCTTTTCAATTGCTCTTTTTATTTTTCTCTCTCCTCTTGCTGGGGTTTGAACGTTGACATTTGAAAAAGTGGTGTTTTTAGGCGTTTTTCGATCCGTGCCTCAAGTTTTTAGTATGCTGTGATTCAGTACTGAGTGACACTGGCCAAATACGTGCTTGCAGTCGTGTCGAATCATGCAACTGGTTTTTAAATCGCCTTGGCAGTGCCATTTTTACGTATACGATACTAGTGGTTTTGAAATATTTTTCTTTTTCTTTTTTTTTTGTTGTTGATCTCTGCCATAGACTTTTGCTGTAGATATGCTTTGCTTGTATTTTGCGGTGTTGTTCATGAGAGTTTTGTGATTTTGATGCCACCGAGAGAGAGAAGCATTTGCTTTTGTTTTGGTCCGTCTTTTCTTTACCGAAAAAAGATGAGCAATTTGAATGCCCAAACTTTTCTTGCAGCTTACCTATCACGTTTGTTTATTTTTGTTTTTCTTTCATTTTTTTTTTTAAATGCCTTTTCATTTTAAGGTGAAATGATTTTTTGGATGTTATCATTTTTTCACGTAGATGATGCAAATGATGAGGTTTATATGAAGGGAATAATTGTATCTTTGGGGGAGATATCAGTGCATCTTTGCTTTCAACGAAGATGAACAGACGATTCTCCTTTGCAGGTATATAAGGACAAGAACTGAAAACCTTACAGCATATTTGTTTTTGCAATAAAAGCAAGGCAATTTTAAAATGTTAATCTGTGAATGATGTATTCTTTGGCTTTGAGGCTGATCACCCAATACACATCTGTAGTGTAACTTGTTCTACTTGGATCCTCTGTAAAACATCCATTTATTGTTATATAGATAACAATAACTGCAATGGAAAAACAAATATATTGATTTGGTAATACATGTGTCTATATCCCATAGTTATGTTCTCCAACAATGTTTTGAATTTGGTGTTTGGAAGATACTTGGGATTCTAAACTTTAAAGCAATATGCATACTGTATATTGAGGGCAGGTACATGGACAAACAGAGCTCATTTTGACGCAAGTAAATACAATTTAAACCACAACAGTGAATAAAATCTTCAAAAACACAGGTAGATAACTCACGACTCAAATAGAGTCTCTTAGTATAGATGTTGCATGGTGTATTTTTCAGCACCACGGACAGCGAATGGGTTAACATAGCATCGCTACACTCTACATTTGTACATTTGCTATTATGTACAGCAGGGAACCTATTGTAAAGCATATAGAGCTGTTCAGGTTGTAGTCCAAAAACCCAGGAAGGTTAATTTGTCATTGGGTCCTTCGGAATTTTCCTATAGGTGGAATTTTTCAACTTATGAGTAAAATAAGGTCTGTAGTAAACATTACTTTACGATACGTGGACCTTTTGTTGTATTACATAAATTACACAAAGTCATACCTCAAACGTGAATTTGAAAGTCCTATTGAATTGCATACTAAAAAACAAAACACACGGTGCCTTCAAAATTCACGACTGTGTGTAATTTATGTTGTAGAACAAACCGTCCACGTATCATCACGTAACGTTCACCACAATCCTTATTTTACTCAGAAGTTCAACAACCCCATTAAAAAAACCCTTAGGAAAATCCAGAGGGAGCCCATGGTGAAATAGACTTCCGGGTTCGCTTACAAATTGACGTCACAGCTGAACAGCTCTACAGAGCTTGCATTTTCATATCGTTCATGGTTCGATACAAGTTAGGCTAAATCAACTGCAATTGTAGCATAATGTTGATTACCACAAAAACGAATCATCCCTTTTTTATTGACATTTATTTACGCAAAAAATTGTGTGCATGCAGCTAAAGTTAGTAATTTACAATAAAAGTAAACAGGACCAATTCACAGACCGTTAAAAATACACACTGCTTCAAAAGTGTATATACGGGTTTATACACGTAAACATGAATCTAATGTGATAAAATCACTTGATAAATTTGTCTGTGTAAAGTATATCCAATATATTAACTTCAGTGTCATGATGAAGTAACGCGGGTAAACCCGGTACTCCTGGTAACCTTACGGTAGGTGGGTGACATAACTTCCGTGTTTACATGAAGCTGATTGGGTAGTTTGCCAGACAGTCATTTTATATCAGCAGAACTATGTAACTTGTCTCATTCCTGTTGTCTACATACATTCATGATGTCCATCGAGGAAAACCAACCAGAAATAAAAAAATAAAAATCCATCTGCTAGTTATTATTTACCTGAGACGAGGTGCATGACGATAATGCGCATACTCGTTCTTGAGTTGAATTACAGTTGATGTCTGTATCTAAAAGGTAATTGGTTCTTTTACCTGTAAGGCGGAACTTTACTGGTCAAATATTACACTCTTTTATTTAAAACTAAATAAATCATTTAAAGGGATAATGCACCCAACAATTAAATGCCTTCAGAATTTACTTACCTTCATGCCATCCCAAATTATTTCTTTCCTCTGCTGAACATAAAAAAAGATTTTTAGAAAATGATATCAGCTCTGTTGGTTCATAAAATGCATGGTGAATGGTGACCAGACCTTTGAAGCTCCAAAAATCAAACAAAGGCCACATAAAAGTAATCCACATGACTACAGTGATTTAATCCATTTCTTCAGAAGGGATATGATAGGTGTGGGTAAGAAACAGATATATTTAAGTACTTAAATATCCACTTTCACATTCATAATGTGAAAATGGAAGTGAAATTGGAGATTTATAGTAAAAAAGGACTTAAATATTGATCTGTTTCTCACCCACACCTATCATATCCCTTCTGAAGACATGGATTCAATCACTGTAGTCATATGGATTAACTTTATTTGGATTTGTGGAGCTTCAAAAGTCTGGTCACCATTCATTTTCATTGTGAGGACAAACAGAGCTGAGATATTAAAAAAAATATTTGTTTGTGTTCTGCCCAAGAAAGAAAGTCAGACATATCTGGGATGGCATGTGGATGAGTAAATGATGAGAGAATTTTCATTTTTGGGTGAACTATACCTTTAAGTACGTATTTAAGCAAAAATAATGTAGCTTTTTAAACTGTCTGAATGTGGCACCATTTACTTTCAATGTAAGTGTCTTACTTTCACCTTTATTTTTGCAAAGAAAATTGTGGCTTGATTCGAAATAATTTGTATTTATGGTTATCAACATTATGCAACAAATACTATAGAACTTAAAGCTATTTTACCCAATAATTACATTCTGTTGCAATTTAGCTGCTCATCCTTTTGTTGTTCCAAACTCTTGTGACTTTCTTGCTTTTGTGGAACACAGTAGGAAAAATGTTAAAGAATGTTGATGTTTTTTCCACCATACAATAAAAGTCAATGGTGACTGAAGCTGTCAGTCCCTAACATGCTGCTCAGTAACTCCTTTTCTGCTTCACAGTAGAAAGAAAGTCCTGTTACGAGCAACACAAAGGTGAGCATCCTAAATGGTGACAAAATGTTCCTTGTATTGAAAAAAAAAACATTCCCTTGTATTGAACTCGGAATGTTCCTTTAATTGTTATAATATGTCTTGTTTTCTGTAAGAATTATGCACACATGTGACTGCTTTCATATACTTCCCAAATAAGAGATGCACCAGTGACAGCAAGAGCTTGTAAAACCTGAATTTGGGTGTGGATTAAAAGTTATCATTTTGAGTACCTAACAGGCTACATAACACAAATCAGTTGTTTTGCTGTTTTTTTTTTTTTCGTTCCTGGGCTGCACCTACATTATTGCAGTTAGTCCCTAGAATATCTCGAGTTGCTGTCTTAATGTGGGCCACACCAGTTATTGTGAAGGTTCTGGGAGTTACGCAGGGAACCGCAGCATTGAGATGTACATGGCGTGCTTTGAAAGGTTCCTCTGCTGCGTTGATAAATGTCTCTTTCTCTGTCATCCCTCCAGCTGGGTGTTATGATACCCGCCGTTACGTCCTGCGGTGTCGTCTCAGCCCTCCAGGCAATTTTCCCCTGTTATCTGGGCGTTGCACATGAGAGCTATAAATGAGGGTTGAGAAATATGATAGCTCATATGCGTAGATGGCTTTGCGCTCATGAATAAAACATTCCACTGCTAGTAAAGGATTGTTTACGCTGGACATGTGCCCACCATCTGTACAGCTGGACTGTGTTTGTTTGAGTGTGTAACAAAGGGCTGAATAACTTAGTAGCAGTACTTTGGGTCATTGTAGATGTGTCTCTTGTTAGTTGATTTGAGGCATTCTGACATCTCTTCTACTCTATCTGATCTCTTTAGAAAGATATTGCCATGTTACTGATAGCGGTTGTCTCCTTTCAGTCTTAATAACCATCGGGATGCTCATTCCAGAGGAATTTGCAAGGATGTCCCACTCTCAGAGTCTCAAAGCAACTAGACGTAAAGGATCAGAGTTAAATCCCCTTTGAACTGCAGTCTCTGATCTGTCACAGGAGAAAAAAGAGGCCCAGTTAGTGAAATGGGACATGTTGGATTATAAAAACAGACATAGGCAAATGAAAACAAACAGGTTTGATTCTGTTCAATTGTTTTCAGTGACATTTGTATTGTAAGATCTTTTTTTTTTAGTTCACTCAAAAATGATAATTCTCTCATCATTTACTCATCATTGTGCTGTCTCAAACTCATGTGACTTTCTTTCTTATGCGGAACACAAAGTAAGATTTTTTTTAAGATATACTGTATCAGTTATTTTTGCCCATACAATGCTAGTCAATGGGGTCCAAAACTTTCAAGCTCCAAAAAGGACATAAAGTCAGCATCAAGGTAATCCATACAACTCTGGTGGTTTTATCAATGCCTTCTGAAGCTATAAGATTGGTTTTGTATTACACAATTTAACTCCTTTTTCATTATAAATCTTTACAGCAGAAGTCTCCTAAGAGTGTTCATGAGAGAAGCATGATTACACTTTCTTGTGCTAACCATTAAACTACTTGAGTCATATGGATTACCTTTATGCTGCCTTTATGTCCTTTTTGGAGCTTGAAAGTTTTGGATCCTATAGACTTGCATTGTATGGGCAAAAAAATAAGTCTACAGTCAACTATAGAAATGCCACTGAAAACCCACTTTTGAGGAGGGAGATGAAATCCATATGACTGGGACGTGGAGGCTGTAGGTCAAGTTGACCCTCAAGAGCATCTCGATGGGATTGTATCCCAATAGTAATGTTTCTTTTTCAAATCTATCATTATTTACTATTATTGCTGTAACCTTTATTAAACTGGCATTACATTTCTATGGTAAAAATTGGCAAGATTTTTTAAAAGCTGTATTTCCTAGAACAGTAGTCTAAAGCACTGTCTACATAGCTATCTGACTGTGGGTTAACATTATGTCCCCATCTATGTGGCCTAGGTGATGTCATCCAAAAAGGAGAGTAATTTCAGGGCCTGAGCAACTTATTCCATTTTGAACATTTCTTGGCCTCCAGACTAAAATGACTATGGAGCCTAGGGCTGGGTATTGAAACAGATTTCCAGATTCAGATTCACAAGCTCTCGATTTTATATTGATTCATACTGTAAGTGTATTGTAAAGGGATCAATGGAAAGGAGGAGGCGAGAACCGGTTTGACAATATAAATAATAGTTTAATATAAAACTGAAACAAAAAGACAAACACAAAGGTGTCGGACAGCTGTCCGTAAATCTCTCTCTCTTTGTCGCACTGCTATCTTCGGTCGGCCTTTATCCCTCTCGAGGGCTAATTAGCCTGATTAGAGGCCGGGTGTGTAGCATCACGACCCGGCCCCGCCCTCTGCCCTGCCATATGTATTTTTAAGTTATAATGTCCCTTTTGCTTACATATGAAAGAAATTATGTCCCAGCTAAAGCTGTTAATCATACAGGGAACCTTCTAACTAGGTACAATATGAAAACATTAAATTTACTAATGATATTTTATTCGTTTTTCATTATTTTGGTGACATTTTTTCTATCAAAAAATAACAAATACATGTGTTCAATCAATTAAGAAGACAAAGTATCTCATATATAATTTTTTTGCAAGTAAAAGATTGATCTTGGGATTTAAGAATTTATATCGAGATCACTCAAATGAAGATCGCAGTGCATCGGAAAATCGATATTTTGACCCACCCCAAATGGAGCCATTGGTTCCTAAACTGAATCATGTTTTGAATTGCCAAATTACAGAATTTCTTGATTTAGATGGTTGTTCAGAAGCGAGCTGGAAAACTTAAGAAAAGTAAGATGTCTGATAATCAATAAATCAGCATATAGTTCTTAATATCTATACAAGAGTCCAAACTGAATGAAATACTGGAGGCGGTTTATTGTGCTAAACTCCCAATAATAACCAGGTACAAAACACTGAAGTTATAAACAAGCCTGAAATATACCTGGGACGTTTTTCCCCCAGGTGCTCTCACAAACAAATAAGGGAAACAAAATATGAACTCTTACAATAATTTACAATGTTTTACAATATAAACACTAACAAAGTGAACATTTTCATGTAACACAATAAGCAGTCATTCATTAGCAGTGGATCGTATGTTATAGATGTCTGGTATTCCAGTTATCCAGAAGTCATTTGTGAACTCACTGACGGCTGATTCACTGTATGATTTAAACTGCCAATCTGAACTCCAGTGTTCAAACCCGTTTCAAAGACCTGGTTCAAAAGACTCACCTTAACAGAAATTATTTGTCGAATTTGCAACCATTTTAGCCAGTCTGTTGCCTGTTTTCTTTTTCTTAGTAATAATATTTCATGGTGAACCATTTACAGTAAGACCAGAAACGTGTATAAAAGTAAAACTGTCCAGATTAAATTTCATGTTGACATTTAAACAGTCTGATTCTAAGTGATATTCTGATGAATAGCTACAATCTTCCATAGCTTGCATGCTTCGACTCATATCCTAATTAACAAATATTTATTTTGATGAAGGACATAAATGCTTCATAAAAGTTCACATTGAACTTATTTCCTACCATGGTCATATCTTCATAACAAGCAGAAGTAGATAAAAGCTTTCTCTCTCTCTAAAGGACTCTACCCTCTCATGGACCCCTGAAGAGATAAACTGCTCACCCTTGGCAGTGAGCACCAGGCTTTCAAAAGCTCAGAGGAGTATGTTTGCCTTTTCTGAGCTGTAAATTTGATAAATGAGAGGATTCGTCATTAAATAATCATATTCTGAACAATCCAACCCATTTCTGAAGAACAAGTGCAATCTGGCAGAGTTTTTAAGTGCCAATTATGTTAAAGCATTTGACTTATGACACAGTCCATAAGCAGAACCTCTTCAGTGACATCTGCTCCACTAACTTTTCCAATTAAATAGTTTGGTTAACCTTGATGATACTCTGAGCTTCAGCCAATCGTTAGAATGAGCTCAATGAAATGATCAAATCAGAGATTACTGGTGTTAAATATGTTGATCAAATCTGTTCCGGAGGGAGCAGTTAAAGTCAACATTAAATAAATATGTACCCTATTTACTTTCTTGATACACTTGTTGAAAGCAACAATCTTTTATCAAAATGTAATGATTTACTTTGCCTCTAGAATGACTTTCATTTTAGGCTGAATATTCCATTTCACTCTGAAAACAAAAATGTTAAATCACAAAATTGAAATGGGTTGTAAATACTGACTATATGTTGACTTTAAACTAACATAGAAAACTTCTGAAAAATGTGCTCAGTGATGGAGTTCGTTTGCTAAGACATGAAAGAATTGGTTGCCAAGCTATGCCCTCTCAGTTATCTTTTAACTTATTTTATTGCAAACATACATAGAGTATTTAACTTATCGTGTATTAATGCCACAATATCATAAGACATACCTTTCATCTTATATTATTATCATGTTAAAACCTATTTTTTTCTTGTGTCTTCATGTTCTATTTTTCCTTGTAAATCCAAACGCTGCCTAAGAGGCTACCGAGCTCATTCTACAGGGAAAAAATGTTATTTTACAGCATGTTTAGGTTGACAGCAGGTTAATAGGCTGGACGGACTGATGGCTCTAAGGGGCATCAGTTTAATAAGTGTGTGGTCCGATCTGCAGTTTAATCCTGTCCCCAACTCGCAGCTGAAGACTCTGTGCTGTTAGCCAATCAGCAGAGTTCAGCCTGTTATATGAATCTGTCTTTCTAACATTTAAGAGTTCTCTCTGTGTGTGTGTGTGTGTGTGTGTGTGTGTGTGTGTGTGTGTGTGTGTGTGTCTCCAAGTTTGCACTTTAAAATGGGACTTGGCACTAATTGCCTGGGTTCTGTCCTGTTATATCCTTTGAAAGAATAATTAACATCAGCAAGATAGCACAGAAAGTCTTGCTGGCTGCCGTTTGTATATTTTATTTATTTATTTAATTTTTCAGGGGTCATTTACTTTTTACTCTTACAAGTAGCTCAATAGATTTTTTTTTGCACTTTTCTATTTCATAAAAAATTAATAAATGGCAGTAGTCTTGTACACTCACCTAAAGGATTATTAGGAACACCTGTTCAATTTCTCATTAATGCAATTATCTAATCAACCAATCACATGGCAGTTGCTTCAATGCATTTAGGGGTGTGGTCCTGGTCAAGACAATCTCCTGAACTCCAAACTGAATGTCAGAATGGGAAAGAAAGGTGATTTAAGCAATTTTGAGCGTGGCATGGTTGTTGATGCCAGACGGGCCGGTCTGAGTATTTCACAATCTGCTCAGTTACTGCGATTTTCACGCACAACCATTTCTAGGGTTTACAAAGAATGGTGTGAAAAGGGAAAAACATCCAGTATGCGACAGTCCTGTGGGCTGAAAATGCCTTGTTGATGCTAGAGGTCAGAGGAGAATGGGCCGACTGATTCAAGCTGATAGAAGAGCAACTTTGCCTGAAATAACCACTCGTTACAACCGAGGTATGCAGCAAAGCATTTGTGAAGCCACAACACGCACAACCTTGAGGCGGATGGGCTACAACAGCAGAAGACCCCACCGGGTACCACTCATCTCCACTACAAATAGGAAAAAGAGGCTACAATTTGCAAGAGCTCACCAAAATTGGACAGTTGAAGACTGGAAAAATGTTGCCTGGTCTGATGAGTCTCGATTTCTGTTGAGACATTCAGATGGTAGAGTCAGAATTTGGCGTAAACAGAATGAGAACATGGATCCATCATGCCTTGTTACCACTGTGCAGGCTGGTGGTGGTGGTGGTGTAATGGTGTGGGGGATGTTTTCTTGGCACACTTTAGGCCCCTTAGTGCCAATTGGGCATCGTTTAAATGCCACGGCCTACCTGAGCATTGTTTCTGACCATGTCCATCCCTTTATGGCCACCATGTACCCATCCTCTGATGGCTACTTCCAGCAGGATAATGCACAATGTCACAAAGCTCGAATCATTTCAAATTGGTTTCTTGAACATGACAATGAGTTCACTGTACTAAAATGGTCCACAGTCCCCAGATCTCAACCCAATAGAGCATCTTTGGGATGTGGTGAACGGGAGCTTCGTGCCCTGGATGTGCATCCCACAAATCTCCATCAACTGCAAGATGCTATCCTGTCAATATGGGCCAACATTTCTAAAGAATGCTTTCAGCACCTTGTTGAATCAATGCTACGTAGAATTAAGGCAGTTCTGAAGGCGAAAGGGGGTCAAACACAGTATTAGTATGGTGTTCCTAATAATCCTTTAGGTGAGTGTATACTGGAAATAATTTCTTATCATATACCATCTAATCTTTTAAGTTTAATTGCACAGTCTACACTTTTCTTCTTTGGCATTTTCAGATGCAGCTCTTTTCTTTGAAAGTCTGCCTACATTGCCAACATCCCAGAGTCATCTCTGCACTGCTGCAGATGAAACTGTTGTTTGGCATGTACTGGTCATTGAAGCTGCCAGTTGACCTGTGAGGAGTCTGTTTCTCAAACCAGAGACTCTGACATACTTGTCTTCTTGTTGTTGTGCATCTGGTACATCCACATCCCCCTCAGTCATGTTAGATCCAGTTTGATTTCTTCTTCCAATTGACAGTATCGCATGGTATAGCCTTAATCTCTCAAAAAAACAATAAGTGGATGCATTTCTAGATAGACTTGTTTCTGTTTGGCCATTTTTAAAACCGATATTTGACTTGCAAGGGTAAAATGACTTGCAAGACATGCAAATGTACTCAATACATCAGCAATTAAAAAAAGGCACTGTATTATGATTTCCATACTACATTTAGTAGCACAACCATTTTCAACAGTTCTAACAAAAGGTGAAACAAAATTTTTTTGAGTAGCAAGTAAGCACTTTAGAGTATTCAGTATTTTCTTAGTAGGCTGGAGGAATGAGTACTGACAATCACTGCTAAAAATCAGTGGTAAAAATTATATTTTAATATAAACAAAAATATAAAAGCTATTTGAACCCTTTAAGTTCTGAAGGTGTTTTTAAAGATTTTCTGTTTCGAGGGCATTTCCAAAATGAAAGGCTTATAATCAGGGCTTGACATTATCTTTTTGGCTCACTGGCCACTGTGGCTAGTGGTATTCCAAAGTAACTAGCCACTCAGCAATTTCACTAGCCAAAATCACCTGCCACACAAAAACTGATAAAGGTAACTGGAGACAGTTACAGCTGCATGCATTTCTTTGGACCTTTGATTTGAATGAGAATGATATGAGTTCAGCAGGATGCAGGCCTAATGATTTAAGTCACCTTTAGACCTGAAGACAAACGTGGCCAGTTAGAACAGTAGTAGGATAGAACAGGAGGAAAACTGTCAATAATTTGTCCATGAAAATCCAGATGGTTACCCCTTTAACCATTTGAAATTGTACTTGCCTTTATGAAAGTTTACCATTGGGTCTAACAGTGGCATTTGTAAAAAAGCAACAATCTGACCATGGATGGCTCCACATTAATACTGTGGTTAAGCTAATGTATATAGTCTTTCTTTAAAAATAAACTATATTATTTGAAAAGACCAATTGCCTAAACACATTTAGAAAGTTTTAACTAAAACTTTCACAGTAATAATTTCACTGAGTACAAAAAGAGATGCTAGATTGATTAAACTCCATTTAACTTTCATTGGAAATTAATACATGAATGGAATGTATTTATTAATACATTGAAAAAAAGGAAAAAATACATGAATCTTTTTTTCATTCATAGAAGAAAGAAAATATGGATTTGGATCAAGATAAAGGAGAGAAAATTGAGACAAAATAATTGTAATAAATTAAGTCTTATATATATTCGCCCTAACTGATTTAATGTGCATCTATATCAGATACCAGTTAGTGTTACTGCATTAAAAACATTTTAGTTTGGATGATTGTGTATTTTAAAAACCTTGTAATCAGTGTTGTCTCACACTGTTGTCTCTTTACCTCGTCAGTGCTGTTTAATGTTAGGGCAGTCTGGCAGTTTGAGAGGTTCGACTTCTCTCAGTAGAATTTAAGTTCGTCACATCAGTTTTGTGGTCTTTGCCATGTGCCACGACTAGGGTTGCTTACGGCATGAGATTTTCAAGGTACAATAATTGTCTCAGAAAATTTCACGGTATCACAGTATTACAATTACACAATTATTATTAGCAGTTACAATGACTCTTAAAGGAGTGAAAACAGAAGTTTTTTTTTTTGGTTGAACAAATGCCAAAAATATTTGGTATTTGAAACTTGAAACCATTTTTTTTTTTTTTAATCGAAGTATGTGAAAATACCTTTTGAAAATAAATCAAATAGAATAAATAAGAAAGCTAACAGAATTATAATAATAAACTGAATAGCATGTAACTATAACATGTTATATAACTGTTAGTTTACATGTTAGCATAAATGAAAAATAACATCAGCTGTGTGAGCTTTTAAAGTAATGTCCTATGATTATTAAAAATTTACTGTAGGAGCGTGACAGCACAGCCAGACTGCTCCTGTCTGTACCTTTAACTCAGTGATTCTCAACTGGTTTGCTTCAGGACAGATTTTACATTGGAAATCAATTTCCTTTTTCCTTTTATATTGCATAGTTTGTTCATCGTTTTTAAGTACAAGGACATGCATCAAGTGACATTATTTTTGTTGTTGATGTCAAGTTTTCTCTCCCCTCTTTTAAAAATTGAAGAGCATATTTAGTTAAATGAGCCCATTATTATCCTGTTTGTTTCTAATTTCAAACAGAACATGCATATTACAAAGGAGGAAATGCTCCTCATTGCCATGGTTAGGTCAGTGTTGCTAGTCTTAAATAATAGTAATAATAATAATAACAAATTATATTATTTATGAAAAAATAAAAGTAGGTGAAACACTTACTTTTACTACAACTGCCACTCTTGATATAAAATAAGGTCTAATAGATTCTACATTAAGATTATTTCATATGAAACTATAACATTTCGTCAAAATATAAGAGTTACTTTTGCTCATGTAAACTCGTGAACCAATTTTGTAAAGGTAATGATGTATAATAAAAAGATTTTTGGCATTGTGCATTATGCATTGCACAGTGTCGTTCTTTTCCTCCTTAGTGCTGTTTGGCATATCAGGGCTGTTTGGGAGGTTCAACTTGACTTCCTCCGTAATGCTTTAAACTAGAAAAGTCTCACCAGTTTTGAGGTCTGCACTCCGCAATATCGAGGAAAGCCTGGTTGTTGCACGCGCGCCCCAGAGTGAAGAGTAGATCATGATCGCGTGCTGGTTCCGTTACACTCGTGCGAAAGTGCAGATGAGAAGCATTTAACTGATTGTGAGATTATCATTAATCTGCCTCGGCAGTCCTAAATAGGCTATCCCTTGGGCGGCTGCTGAAAAATCTTCAATGGGAGAACCATGGCATTGTTCTTTCCCTGCTGTCCGTGACTCAGTCCGAATAGACCTGCAACCCACTTTTGGGTCATGACCCACCAGTTGAGAAACAATGCTTTAACTCACACACACTTATGTCAGACTCCCTCGCCTCGCTTCTCTCTGACATTTTCTCCGCTGCGTGTGTGTGTGTGGTGCAAGTTGATGAGTTTGACAGGCAGTCGAGGAGGAAAGGAGATGCGCAAGAGAAGGTGAGATTTGTTTTGTTCCCAATCATGTCACCTGCAATTGAGTAAAATTTTGTGTTGATACCACAAAGCAATCAAAAGTTATAGCATTACAAATATATAATTTATCCTAGTGTCCAAACATCTCCCAAGTGTCCAAAATCCCCTCAGAACAAATAAAACATAATACACTGTACATAAAAATGAATTACACATGCAAATGCAAATGCAACAATGACAAAAGATATGTTCTCTCTCCAAAGCATGCAGGCATGAGTAACGAGATCTCATTCAGTTCCATTCTGTGTCATCTGAGCCATCATTGAGTCTCTGTCATGTACTTGGCGCCATCTATAAAATCTGATAACATTAGGCAAAAGGCTGCCATGGATGAATCACAACATGCTGATATACAGTACACTTGCTTTTATGATATTGCTTACAAATAATAAAATTAATAATATAACCTTTTAAAACTATATTATTGTTATCGTGAGTATTATTGTGACTACTTTAAATATTACACATTTATACTGTAGTAATAAGTCATAATGTCTCCAATGTCACGTATCTGGTTGAATAGAGCTCTTATTTCAGCGGGACTTTTATTTTGAAAGATCATTGAAGTTCTCCCTGTTTGCTCATGTGAAGGGTTCATTATATCAAGCTTCCCATGACTCACAAGATGAAGTCTCTGAGCTGCAATGGTGAAAACGGTCATTTGAGAGTTTACAACTAATTATACACCAAACACACTGCTCTGCAGATGGATACTATTGGACATATTGCATGAAAATCAAGCATTGGTAGTGTGTGTGTTGCATTTGTGTGTGCTCCTGCTTGTGTGTGTGTGAAGGAGATGACAGAGCAGGATGGAGCCTCTCGTTCATTCTGTGGCACGCATGTAACTGTATATTATTTTATAAAATGACATCCTTCTGCTGTTTAATGATCACACTTGCCCATATCGAGACTTTTTCAGTTATTATTATCAAATGGTCTTTGATTTCATCTCAGAGCTATCATATTACATTTTGGTGATGGCAGCATACTTTAATATGGTACAGAAATGAACAAAAAGATGATATCATACCATTTAAAAATGTTTGGTATCACGATATTTCTTTTGTACCACGCAACTCTATAATGCCTACATGCAATGTAAAGTACAGTTCTACTATGTAAAACAATATCTATTTTTTGTTGGTCAAGACTGTAGTTATTAATATTTTGACAATCCAAGCTTAAAGGGTTAAACAGTAATAATATTTGCAGCATTAACAATGTTTAAGGTAGTGTTTTGATAAATTGTATGCATCTGAGGTGAAGCGAAGAATACATTCCTTTCAATAACAAAAATGTCTTAAGTGTTTCCAAACTTTTGAAGGGTAGTGTAGATTATTAAATATTTATCAAAAGTACTATAATAATAATAATAATAATTATTATTATTATTATTATTTTATAGGTGTACAACTTATTTAAACATCCTTAAAAAAGTATTTCAAAAAGGTGCAACTTTTAAGAAAATATAAAGTTGTGCTAATTTATTTATTTATTTTTACTAATTCCTACACTTTTATGCTTGTAAAGAAATAGTAATAGTAGAATAGTATTTTGTATTTATAGTATTGAGATTTTTTTTTAAAATGATTTACACTAACATGAAAGACTTACATGTGGTTCTGGGTGCACATTCATAAGCACTGCCATGTTGAGATCATATGACCAGCCGAATATTACTTGCTTTATCTCAATAATTGACTGTAATTTGACGCCTTCACTCACTGAATAAATGAATCATGGCTGATAGCGAATAGTGCATAGTTCAAGACATCAGAAACAGAGAATGTATATTTTTGCATGATTCTGCATCTTCGCCGCTAGGAAGTATTTAACTCCTCAAAGTAAATGGTAAAGTTGTGCCTATGTGTACAAATGCAGCATTCAGAATGTGTTTACATGTTGCTTTTAAGCCTTAATGTGTATTTCTTATTGCGAAATATTTATACCTCGTTGTCTGTTGCAGATTAAATCACGATTCACTTCATGGAATCAATTTCACAGCCTATTTCAGCAGCACCGTGTTCGGCATTCGACTCATGTCTTTTTATCCCACTATTTGTCTCGCTTGGAATGCACAAGCTCTACCAATGCATTTATCCCACTCTCTGTTTATCATTTCAGCTTGCATAAAATCTTCATTAATGCAAATGATTGACTACCCAGCATTACAGTAGAGCTAGACTGATTTTTTTCCCTCCAGTCCCTGTCCCTATATACATTTTCCCTGCAGACACACAATCACGATCATTTATAGGGATGTGAGTTATTTTTAAAGGAAGATCAGCACCTTTCAGAACACAAAGTGCAGTTCTTTGGCTTGTCAACATCAGTGAGAGCTGCGCTCCATCAGCTTAACCGTCAACAAGAGCTGTCGATTTTATGACGGCCCTTAAACTATCAGAGTTATGCAGGGACAAGGTTGCACTGCAGTATTGTCATACTTGTACTGACAAACAGTTGCCTTGTTAAGTTCTTCTACTGTTGCATTGTAAGGGGTTATTCAAACCGAATGCATTTTTGAGTACATCTGTGCTGTTTTTTCAATTATATTCTTTGTAAACAAGCACTTGATGAATGTTTTTGACCATGAATGTTTTTGACCATTGAGCCACATGTTGCTATTAAAAATAACTTCTACTGTTTAAAATACACCTGCGTAATCTGTTAGTGGATAATAAACTGAGAAACCATGCACAAAAATGGCGCAGATTTTAAGTGAAATCGCCCCCAGGGTGTTTAATGCATTTTGGATTCATAGTCTTTTATCAAAACAACTCGAGTGTGCATCTAAGTTTGGAAAACTGCTTTCGCACACACCAAACAAACCAAACTCTGATAACAAATGCACTTGGGTCTGCACTAAAAGCTCTAGCATAAAATCACTGTAAAGCCAGGCATATGAAACAATTGTCAGAAAATTCTAATTGTTTTATATTAAACAGTTGTTAGTACCATTAGACAAACTCTAAAAATAAATTGTATAAAGAAATGTTTGTCCACAGTCTGCTCCTTATGGGACTTGAACCGACTCCTCCGGCATGGGAGGCGGGTGCGCTAACAAGGAGGCTAAAGGCTACAGCCTCTAGCGTCAGTCGCTAGTGCACTCTCTTGAGGTCAAGAGAGTGAGTCTTATGCAGATTGCACAGCTATCTATCAGCTGGCTCCCGTTACACTCACCCCTTAAATCTCACTCCCATCCGGGTCACGGCACCATTGTGATGCTCCTGTTCTACCCGCTCTGTACGGGACTCGAACCAGCGTTTCAGGCATGGGAGGTGGGTGCGCTAACAAGGATGCTAAAGGCTACAGCCTCTAGCGTCAGTTGCTAGTGCATCAGAGGTCAGGAGAGTGAGGTTTATACACATTTCACAGCTATCTATCAGCTGGCTCCCGTTAGATTTGCATGTTTAAAAAAAAATGTATGTACCATATTTGATATATTAGGCTTTAAAGGTAATTATCCTACTAAGACCCAACAATTCATGTTTGTGTAGGACATTTGTTATTTAAAAATGTTTTAGCACATACATTATACAGTGGTACATTTTGGGGTATTATCAGAAGACTCCCTGGGCTTTTCAGAGATACCAAATGTTTGAGAGTTTGACAACTTCCTCTCCTTAGTCTATAAATATGGTTGAAATGTATCACAGTTCAATTCAGCACATCAAATATAATATCAACGGCATATTATCATTTGTATTTCATGCACCAAACACTATTTTGACATTTAAAAAATGGAAATTGTAAAACTTTTTTCACTGGGTCTCAGGAACTTGTATAATGACATCACAATAGCTTGTAATGTAAAATAATCTTTATAATGACTGAGCAAAGCTGCATATTTGAAAATACACAGAAATATTAGTTCACATTTTAAATATATCTTATTAAATGTATTTGTCAGAATTTTCAAAGCTTTGTGATTATTTGTATTATTTTTAATTGGTTTGTGTGTGTTGGGCATGAATGTAATGTAATGGTGATTGAGAGATATGCCTCAAAAGCCTGTTGTATCATATTTTATATGTGGATATCAATAAAATTATATTCAAACTTTTAACCAAGCACAAGTTGCAAATACTCATATTTAAATATCAGTAACAATATAAAAATTACTGTCACTTTTAGTTCATTAAAATAAGCTGTAATTTATCCCAACATAAGAGTCACTTTTCGTGCAAGTCCGCAACAATTTTAAATAGATGGATAAAAACATTGAAACCACTTTTTCCACAAATAACCACTAGAGTGCCATAAACATGAGAAACGTATATATCATGCATACCATGATTGTTTGGCTTGTCAACTTGAACAGAGTCCACCCACACGGAGTCCACCTCTGTCCCTTAAAGATGTTAGCGAGAGATACAAATCTATAATTTCACTGTGTTATTCAAGTGACCAAGGATCCAGTCATGTCCACTGGAATAAATGATAGCTTGCAGTGTTTTTCCTTTGCCTCCTTTTGAACCGAATAAGAACTGAAGCTTGTGGGGGAATTTTCTAAGAATAAATTGCGACTACTGATTGCATTGTTTATTTGTACATGCTATCTGTGTTATTTGAGTGCCCGGTTCACAAAATAAATCATGCGATTTAGGTATAATGCCGCAAACACACCCAAAAATAGTGCTGAATGTTTGTACATCTCGCCTCTTGAGTGCTAGTTTGTAGAGAAGTCAGCAGAATACAGTGCGCAAAAGTGGCACAACTGATCAGTAAATTTGCCCTTGCTGTCCTACCTAGGCATTAATATATGCAGAGTATTAATATCATATGTTGGACGTGTTTATCGCTTTGCTTCCTCACATACATGGCCAAACAAAATGAAACCCTGTGTTGGTCCAAAATCGTGAGCAGGTGGTAGTTAAGTATAGGTGCTGGTAGAGTGAGTAATACCCAATCTAAATGTCCTCTGAGAGATAAATACACCACAACATAAGTCAGCAGCAGCTGTGCCAGGCCTACATCAGCTGGACTTCACCTGGACAAAGTGGAACCGCATGCTCAGAGTGGAGATGTCTGATAACTGGGGTAAATTCCATGAAACCATGTCCAGGTCACATTTCAGCCCAAAATATAAAAGAAAGTAATTACATATTACATAGAGTAAATGGAGCCTATTTCTAGGATCATTAAGATATTAAGGATCATTAAGATCAAACCTATCAAATCTATTTGCATGTGGTATATTTTGCCATATCACCTTTGCCCATTTATATACTCTAAATGGGGTAAAATTTCCCATTTAGTTGCCTTTTGTATTTGCATAATTAAAAAAAAAACGAATTAAAACGTAATAATTATAAGAACAATAATATACAAAACACATTTCTCTTAATGTTCAATACATTTTTGTATCTTCCATAGTCATATGGAAGGAATATTAAAGGAATGTTCCGGGTTCAACACAAGTTAATCTCAATCAACAGCATTTGTGGCATTAAATACTTATGAATTGTTCCTCCTTTTCTTTAAAAAAAGCTCAAATCTGGGTTACAGTGAGGCACTTACAATGGAAGTGAATGGGGCCAATTTTCAGAGGGTTTAAAGGCAGAAATGTGAAGCTTTTTAATTTTATAAAAGCACTTACATTAAATCTTCTGTTAAAACTCATGTATTATTTGAGCTTTAAATTTGTTTAAATCATAATTACAGTCATTTTAGGGTTTGTTGGCATTACATCGTCATGGCAACTCAATTATTCAATTGTCTATAACTTTACACACTTTACATGTTAACATGATATTGTTTACTTCTTGTGGCTATACTTTTGAAACGGTGATCATTTGAATCACTGAATGGCCTCCATTTACTTCCATTGTAAGTGCCTCACTGTAACTCAGATTTTTGCTTTTTTTTTCAATGAAAAAAGGGGAAGGTCAAAATGTATTTTTGTGGTAATCAATATAATGCCACAAATGCTGTCGATTGAGCATAATTTGTATTGAACCCATACTATTGATTTAAGGAGTGCTTTAAACCACATTGTACCCTATAATTCTATTTTTTACATTTCAATAATGAGAATCTATGAAAATAATGTCACAATGCAAAAAGTTGTAAAATATTGATTCATATTCTTTAAGCAAAACACATTTTCTTACTTATTTCTCAGATTTTGAGATTAAATATGACCCAGAAATATGTGACACACTATCAACATTTTTGGAAAAACTTGAAATTTGGTCAAAAGTTTTTATTTGTCTGTTTTGTATTTTGTATTGTTTTAGATATTGTCTTAGCTTTTATGTCAACTAAGTCAATAATAACATTCAGTTAAATTGTAAATGTTGGTTTTGTGCTCTTTAAGTAAAGAAGTGTTTAAAAATTATATAATTTGAAAGCTGAAACCTTCCGTTTTACTTTAGTGCATAAATCTCGATCAGTGTGACTCTAAATAATGAAGTTGGTCACATATTTTTTATAGGATTCCTGAGATTCACCCAATGAGTTGTATGATGTTATCATCCACTGAAAAAAAACCCACACACCTTTATAAACCCAAGGGCGGACTCTAGACCAGATGTCCCAAATGCTGCTAGTCTATCTGTTTCACTCCATTTTCTGAGCCGTGTCATCTTTTTATCGAGTTCAGTGTCATTACTAGATTTCTTGAGAAAGTCACTCCCTCCACAGGTCACTGTAGTTTCTCCAGGGTTGCATCAACTCCGCTTAGACTCTTTAAGAGACAGACCCAACACGCTCTGCCGCCGACAATCTTTCTCCCTTCATGCTCCCTCTTCTCTCCGAGTCACAATGGAAACATTCGAGGCCGATCAGTTTCTGATGGAGCATGACCTCAATTTCCTCTTCTTTCACATGAGGAGAGTGCAGGATAGAGGGATGAAAAATTGTGAATTGATTTGCATCTGTGTGGCTTTGAGGTGTTCAGAGTGAGAGCGACGCTCGTACGAGACTCTGTGTATGCAAGATTTCTCTGGGTTTGCTTGAAGATGTGAAGGTCCAGAAATTGTGGACTGAAAAAAACGTCTGAGCTGATGAGACGTCTCACCTTCTGAAGTCTGAATCTGTTGCTCTGCTGTAAAAATGTGTTATTAGGCAAATGTGAAAGTTAAAGGAATAGTTTGCCCAAAAATGAAATTTGGTCATCATTTAGTCATCATTCCAAGCCCAAATGACTGTCTTTCTTAGGAGGAATACAAAAGGAGATGTTTTGAAGAATGTAGAGGTCGCTCTTACCATGCAGTTACAAGGAATGGGGATTTTTTGTTTCCTTTTTTAAATTTGAAAGTATCATAAAAGAGGCCCAAATGACTTGTGCATTATATTCCAAGTTTTCTGAATTCATACATTAGCTTTGTGTAAGGAACAGACTCAAATCGAACTATCCTGACAATACAAACAAAAAAATAACTGCTTTACTATCTATGGTTTGCCAACGTAAATTGTTGAATTGTTTGAAACCATTGAGGTGATCATGAACATCATGATAACATTCCACATTTTATGGATATGCATGTGTGACACTCTTGTTCTACCTGTCCGTACGGGACTTGAACCTAGGTCTCCGGCGTGGGAGGCGGGTGCTCTAACAAGGAGGCTTTTTACACACTGCACAGCTCTCTACCAGCTTGCTCCCATTACACTAACCCCCCTAAACCTCACTCCACCCAGGTCACAGCACCAATGTGACACTCTTGTTCTACCCGCTCCGTACAGGACTTGAACCTAGGTCTCCGGCGTGGGAAAGCCGGTTCTCTCTCTGTCGAGGCTCTGTTGCTGCTGCTTTTTATGCCACTCTCCTCATGCTACTGCAATTAGACACAGGTGTTAGACATAATTTAGCTCAGGTGTGAGCGCCCTTACCGCTTTTCTCTCCCGGACGGGCGCTTGACCACACCCCCGCTGCCACAACATGTATTGTAGTAATAGAGTGTAACATTTTTCAAACAGCATCTGCCAACCTTGCAACATCAATTGAAGTTCAGAAGGAAAAGAAATATCCTAGCTGCTGTTTTCTCATTCAGTGCATAATACAAGTCAAATATTTAAACCATGGGATCATTAAGAACATTTTAAAATGAGATATCTTTGTGAGATTAAATGGTGAGCAATGGAGACATTTGATAAAATGTTCTGCTTCAAAAAAAATTATCCTATAAAGATTCAGAAGAGATCTCAAAAATGTCTCAAACTGTGCTCAGATTTGCTAAGAAGTCTACAATCAAAGATTTTAATCAAAGATGAACTCAAGCATTTCTCATCAAATTGCTCTTTGGCTAGTGACCCGAAGTATTTGAGTTTGCTCTGCGCATTCATATTTTAGTTATAGTAGTTATACTCTTACTGCATTTCATAAATTGTCTCATTTGTGTCTTACTGTGTTTATTTCTCCTTAGGAGACAAAGCTGATACTTCAGTGAAACATAACTAAGAATTATGTTGCTAGCATTATTTCTCCTGAGGCAAGAAAAAGCAACCTATGAGCAATAATGTCCCCCCCTAAGAAGATATGAGAGCCGATTTTGAATTGAACATTCCCTGAATCTGTAAAACAGATAGAAATCAGTTTTAGAATCTTTAATGCAGCTTCATGCTTTAAAAATGATCATGATTTTAAACCATTAGATTAAATGATTGCATTCAGAGGAACTGACGACACAATTCTCAATGCCTGTTGACAAGGGTGCAAATTTGGCCTGAACATTGAAGCATTTTACCCATGTTTCCATTGGGTCATGGTCTTGCTTGTTTCGATTATTGGGGGTTACCTCCCCTCCTGAAATCTACGGCCCTGCCTGTTGAAAGTGGCTCTGTCGATCAGAAATGGTTTTGAATGTGCATTCATGGCCACAAGTTTTAAAAGTTGTTTATTATGGTTCTTTTTACAATAAAAGAAAAGTACTTGATACTTCATGTTTGATTCATGTTAATGCAGTACAGATTTTTGTAATAATTTTTAATATTTTTTGTGTGCATACCGCACAGCTATTCAGTATAATGATTAAATAGATTGTAGTTGTTAGGCTCCAAAAAAAAAAAGGAAATAAAAAGCCTAATTTTCACATTATTTTTCTGATTTTCATTTATAACGGATAAAACTTTCCAGACAGATTGGATTGTCATTCGCAATGCTTCATAATAAGTGAAGTTCATTCCCTCATAAATTAAAGGGTTAGTTCACCAAAAAACAAACATTGTGCCATCAATTACTCACTCATATCTTGATCCAAAACCATATGACTTTACCTTCTTCCATGCATCACGAAGATGATGGGCAGAATAATAGCCGCAGTCAACATTCAGTTTCATTGCATCTTTTTTCCATGCAATAAAAGTGTTTTTCAGATTGTAGTTTTTGGGTGAACTATCCCTTTAATTACAGCCTTGTACCTTTTTGACTTTTTTCCAATTTTCATGGATATCTTTTGCTTTGTTATAAATAATCTCTGAGCTGGTCTGTTTGGCTCATGGCTTAGAATTCTTCATTGATCATTTTGTGAAATACTTATGGAGAAATGGAATGGGAAAATTACTTCCGGAACCAAGGCCTCTGAAAAAGTGGGCAGTTACTGTTGCACTCTGCTGCATTCGAAATGTGCTGGGAGATATGTAGAGCGTGATGTGAGAAAGTCAAAGTAACGGGGGGAGAGAGAGAGAGAGCAGGGCACTACTCTTAGAAGCTGAGAACTGTGTAAGATTCTCCAGAAGTATCCAATGCAATTTTCATGCATGTCAGATTCCATGTGTGTTTTGTTCGTGATAGTAAATGTGTGCTCATTTCACATGAAAGATAACATGCATTCAGGCACGACAGAACTGGCAAAAGCATTTCAGATCATCCTTTTAACTGTCTAAACTTACATGGCATTGATCTGATAAAAATTGCAGTTTAACTAACCTTTCTGTTCGTCCTTTTCTCTACATAAATGGCAGTCGTGCTGCCGGTGGTTGTGTGTTTGCTTTGTTCCGTATACCAGCATCCGTCTCTGTCTGTGCGATGACAGTGGAGAGTCTCCACCATCTCTCCTGCTTATTGATTTTTCTCGTCCTCATGTTGACGTTGATGTTCGGAAATGAGGTTGTTTGAGATTTGGTTCTGTGAAATGTTACTTTGCTCAATCTTGTGTCTCCTCTTATTGTCTACGGTTTTCTTGTTTCTCTCTAGTGAAGATTTTCCAGCTAATGTGTAACCATCAACTTGGTTTGCATCTGTTTTATAAGATTTGTACAGTCCAATTCCATATCAATTTTATGAGCTCATCCTTTAAAAAAAAAAAAACAGATCATTAAATGGTAGAATGATTAAAGCTTCACAAAAAACTTTATGACGCTAACGTTTAAAAGTCACTGTGTGTATATCATGTGCATGATTTTATAAATGTGTTAATTCATCTGGCCACTGTGTTTTGTTTTTATTACGTGAAGACTATTCGTGCATAGACAACAATTTTACCATTGGCCTGAAATCTTTTCCACATTCTAGTTTATTCTGAACAAGAACCGCCCACTTCCAAAGATTCAACACTGAGAAAAACAGCTGAAACCAGCCTAAACTGGTTTGTAGCTGGTCAGCTTACACTAGCTAAGACCATATTTGTTATATTTAGTTTTGCTTTGCTGTGCCTTGCTTTTGTTTTGTTAAGTTTTGCTTTGCTGTGCCTTGCTTTTGTTTTTGTTTTTGTTTTGTTATATTTTGTTTTGCTTTGCTTTGCCTTGCTTTTGTTTTTGTTTTGTTTTGTTAAGTTTTGATTTGCTGTGCCTTGCTTTGCTTTGCTTTGCTTTGCTTTTGTTTTGTTTTGCTTTGCTTTGCTTTGCTTTTGTTTTTGTTTTGTTTAGCTTTGCTTTGCTTTGCTTTTGTTTTGCTGTGCCTTGCTGTGCCATGCTTTGTTTCTGTTTTTGCTTTGCTTTGCTTTTGTTTTGTTTTGTTTTGTTTTTGTTTTGTTTAGCTTTGCTTTGCTTTGTTTAGTTTTTGTTTGGCATTGCTTTGCTTTTTTGGTTTTGGTTTGGTTTTGTTATAATCATGTTTATGTGCTTTTGAGTTTGAGATAGCCGCTTCTCTCCGGGCGGACCGGAGTCAGACTCACGACCCCCGGTGGTCAGAACGCCCCTCCGTGTTCCCCCCTCGGCGACTCGTGGGGACACTCCTCCGCCCCTGGCAGCGGCCCTACTGCTCCAGGCGGTCGGGGAACACTTCCCTCCTCCCCTCGCGGACGGCGGTCTTCCTCCGACCCCTCCGTGTTTCTGGGGGATAGCAGGGCTCTCCTCCGCCCCTG
This sequence comes from Xyrauchen texanus, assembly GCF_025860055.1. NCBI lineage: Eukaryota > Metazoa > Chordata > Actinopteri > Cypriniformes > Catostomidae > Xyrauchen > Xyrauchen texanus. Next base: position 6,672,868 of record NC_068316.1, read on the forward strand.
GCAGTGGCTCCATCGCTCCAGGCGGTCGGGGAGTCCAGTCCCGACTTGCCTCGTGGATGGCGGCCGTTCACCGGGTCCGGGTGTTCGGTCTACTCCCTCCCTCGGTGGATTGCAGCGGCACTCCACTGGGTGGACAGCAGTGCCGAGGACTCCACGACGGGCATCCCTCCTCCTTCCCATGTTTCGGCACCAGTGTAAAGGGATTCAATGGGAAGGAGGCGGCGAGAACCGGCTTGGCAATATGAATAATATTTTAATGAATAACTTAAACCAAAAGACAAACACACACATGACGGACATGTCCGTAAACTATCTCTCTCTCGTCTCACCACCATCTGCCATCGGCCTTTATCCCTCTCGGAGGCTTAATTAGCCTGATAAGGGACCGGGTGTGTATAATCACAACCCGGCCCTGGCCTCCACCCTGCCACAGCCATCAACCTGCCAGTGACTCCAGATGAAAATTAGCCTGTATGGCTAAATCAGGTACATTTACATGATGAACATAAGTGCTAATTAATGTTAGTGCATTGTCCCTTTTTTAAATAAAATAAACATAACCATAAACACACCGCTAACCACAAATGTTAAACTTTGATGTGCAAGTGTGCACCTTTTTGTGCTACAGTTATAAATGACTGAAAAAATACTTGAGAAGTGGTTAGCTGTTTCTTTTCTAATTGTTTCAATTATGATTTCAGGCCATAAAAAAGAGATTCTGTGACTGGAAGATCCCATAAAGTGAAGTAGGAACCCATATTTAGGGCCTAGAATATCAATTAGATTCGTAATCTAATTCATAATAAAATAAATAGAGACACTTCAGGTGCTGCCAGATTTTAATTTAGCAGGCCTTTTGCAGGACTGAAATTTGTGCATCGATTCCAATCGTTTCGACTGTTTCGTGTCACTTATTTTGGGAACTCAGCCAGTTATTTGCCCTGAAGATTTTTTCATATTTTCAGAGAATATTCCTCTTGGGCTACATTTTTCCCATATATATTTTACTGGGCTGAATTTTGCCTAATAAAACAGCCAAATTGAGAGTGATGTACATTTGTTTAATAAAGCCCAGACCAATTGACAGTGATGTACATTTTGGTAACACTACCCTTGTAAATTGTCTAATTGGGCAGGCAGAATTGGGTGTTTGTAAGACCTGTAGACCTGTGGAATTGTAATGTTTAAATGTTTAGCTGTCTGTTCTGGTTTGGCTTGCATTTCACCACGGTGCTTAAACCATGATTCCACGATACAATTATGTGTAAATGATCCCGTTACAGTCAGACAATGTGAATGGAACAATGCTGTTTAATTGGTCTTGCAAAAATGACTGCATTTTAATTGTTTTTGTGCTTTTGTTTTCAGTTGATGCTTAATTAAACAGTCAGTTTAATGTCACAAGTCTCTTTCTCAGGCTCTGTTTTTGTTTAAGTCTTATATGCCTTCAAATGTCTCTTGGAGCTCATTATTTTCTTCTGTGTACTTGTATATCATGAGGTTCAGCAAATCTTGAATACTAACCAAGTTACTGGTTCTGTCTCAATCTGATACAAGCATCGTCTTTCTTCCCAGGATCAAACCAAGCACACTCATTAGGAGTGAAATAAAGTTAATTACTATCAATACTCTGAAGTATTTATTGAAATGAGTCACTGCAATTAGGCAGCTATATTCAAACGAATAGAATCAGAGGCTTAGTTAGGAAAGTCAATCCACATTTAAACAATCTGACAGAAAAACCTATTTCAATCTCTAATTGGTATGAAAGTGATTTGGGCACATAATCCCAATTCAAATGCATAAATCCAGTATTCAGAGCATCTGCAGGAATAAACATAAATAATGTATGATGCCCTTGTTATTAGAAATTGGCTCAATTGCCTCCATTGTACCATGCCTGCTGTAAAAGTGCTGTTTCTGGCAGTTATGATAACAACAGCCGTGAGCACCGGGTGTGTGACCCAGAGAATTAGGAAACTGCTCTTTGCTTAAAAATGTGGTCAGAGACCGGGTCTGTGCAGTAAAACCCACCATGACTTTGTGAGCTCCTCATGCACCTCCGGGAAAAAAGGAACCGTGGAGGGGCGTGGCCGTGAATGGTGCTCCGGGCCCAGAAACCAATCATCAAGCTATGAGGGTCCAGGGCGGGGTGGAGGGTTCCACTCCAGCCCGACCCTAGCAGCCACCCGGGTAAGCATGGCCACCAGTTCCACGTCGACCTGCGACTGTGGGACCACACCCAAAGGTGGGAGACCAGTCAAGTCAGACTGAACAAGCGCGCTCTCCGATGCTGCTATCGAGAGCTCATCCACTTCGCGAGCCTCAAAGGAGACCATGAACTCTCACTGAGACGAGTTGGTGGCCTCATCCCAGAACTTGACAGGGGCAAACAAGCATGTTGTGGAATGGGAGGTCCGTGGGGGGATGCCTGGCCTCCGAGGAAGGAAAGCCGTGACCTTAACATTGCCATGGTCATGTTCTAGCAGTGAGGACATGACCCGGCCACGTACACCGTCTCCACATGGACGGCGCCCACGCAAGAGAGACAATCCTGCGCATGAGAGCAATCGTGGCCATCGAAAGCGGAGAGGTAACTACCGCAACCAGGAAATACACATTAACGGAAAGGCATCTTTAAATAGACACTCCGTCAGTGCCACTCTTTTAGTAGGAAATATATTATTTTATTCATTAAGAATATACTCTTTTAGCTGCTGAAGCGCAAAGGGGCATCCTCTGCACTCCACCAGTGCATGAGGGGGAGAAACCGCTGGATCGGCAAAGGAATTCAGCTCGCTGAATACAACCGCTCGGCTCCTGAATTAGTGGTTGCGAGCTAGCTTCTTTTATACACATATGTACAGTAGAGGCCAAATTCCACTGGCCTTTTCTCAAAGATCAGAGGTAGGGCTGTCAACGAATATTCTAAATTCGAATATATATTCGAATAGTTTTAAAAAACAGAAATTCGAAGGTGAAAATTAATATTCGAATGTGGAAAAAAAAACGCGCCCGCGGTAGCAGATGTGCGGCTGTCTGCTTTGTGAGTGGGCGTGCTGCCTGAGGGGTCTTTGTTGTCACATTTCTCGGAATTGTGTGCCTCATTTTATTTAACGTTAAACAGAAACATGACTAAAATGTAAGGCTACTGTACTGACTGAATAGATGTTGCATGAATAAGGTAGGTTAGATACAGCAGTTTCATGCACTGCAGGCTTCCACTGGTTTGATTATTTACCGTTTCATGTCAAGGAAAAGTTCCATGTTTACCACAGCACAGCTCGCTCGGAGCGTTCAATGTCGGTTCTATATACTGTAAAACTTCAATTAATGTTAATAATTTGTTTTAATCACTGAATGAAGCCTGCTATATTTGGGACAAGAGTCGCGACCTTATATTGCTTGCACAAAACTCTTGATCAGCACTCAACATTTGTTTATTGTTGTTGTTCTTTTAAACCGTTATGCGTAGAGAGCGTGAGGGCGAGAGAGAGAGAAAGAGTGCCTGCGCGTGCGAGCGAGAGTGAGGTCTTGGCCATTAGTTGATTTACTTGTTTTTGTGTAGGTAATACGTTGTCAAATATGTTTAAACTTAAATAAACTACCTATACAAATAGTTATGTCTCTTTGTATTAATTTGTCCTGTTATTGACGTAATGCGCGTCATTGACCAAATGCGCAACCAGATATTCGAATAGTTCGAATATATGAGTTTTTTTTAGAGGGAATATTCGAATGTCATTTTTGAGCAATTTTGACAGCCCTAATCAGAGGTGTATGGGGCTCCGAAGAAGGACCCCTAGTGACTCTGCATGTAATAATGCCCTGTGGGATGATTAAAGTGGACCAATCAGGTTGGTTCTTGGTTAGGCAAACAGGAAATGCGCTGTTTATACTTTTGTTCTTATCTCTCTAATGCCATCTGTCTAGTGTGTACCTAGTTTGAGTGTTAAGACCCACAATGGATCAAGTCAAGCTCTCCTATTACTAGCATATTATTTACTGAAAATCATCTGTTGGCAATGATGATTTTATCATCCGGGATCACCATTAAAAATTATTTGTATTCCTTCCATCATCTTTAATGTCATACACTTTCCTCTTTGTATTTGTGCAACTGAATGCGGTTGCTTGTGAGTTTTTATCGGAATTAATTTACCTGTTTTCATTTCTGAATTAGGTGTATCTCTTCTTGATTTGATGAAGATTAAATTGAGTGTGTGTGATTATATTGAATGCCTTAAGCAAGCTAATGTGTAAATTGATTTGCTGGGTAAAACTATTCTCACTGGCTGCTGGCAGACAGTTCATCCTTCATTTCCTCAGTTTATTCCTACTACAGGCAGGAAGCCTCCTCCTGCAGGAGTATCATGTTTTCTTTGGTACAGTGTGTACCGGTCTAATGATCACACAGATAGAAAACTTTTAGAAATGTTCCTCTAAATCAGTCACATTATCAAATTCTCTTTCCAACATGTCTCCTTATCCCTTCCTTCCTTCCTTCTACTTATTTTTCCTTCCATCTTTCTTACTTTTTTCTTTCTTTTTCTCCTTCCTTTCTTTCTTTATCTCTTTCTTTCTTTCTTTCTTTCTACTTTTCCTTTTATCCTCCCCTCTTCCTTACTTCCTTTCTTTTTTCTTTCATTTTCTCCCCTTATTTTTCCTCTTCCTTCCTTGCTTTTTTCTATCCTTCCTTTTCTTCATTTCTTTTTTCTTTCTTCATTTTCCTTCTTCTTTTTCTCCTTCCTTTCTTTTTTTGTTCTTTATTTTCCCCTTCATTCACTCCTTCATTCCTTCCTCCCCTTTTTCCTTTCTTTCCTTTTTCTTTCTTATTTCCCCTTCCTTCCTTCCTTTTTTCTTTCTTTCTTTTTCTCGTTCCTGCCATTCTTCCTTCCTTCCTTCCTTCCCTCTTTCTTCCCTTCCTTCCTTCCTTCCTTCATTCCTTCCATTTTCTGCGCTCCTTGAGGTAAATTCTCTCATCTACTCTTATTATTGTGGAGTATTGGAGCCCAAAGCACCGGTCCCTCTGAATGAGACCAGAATAATTCAATCAGATTGGGTAAGATCTCATTTCAGGCTGTTTGCAGGCCGCTAAGCACAGGCTTTGCAGCTGTCAGAATCCCACACAATGCCTTGGGACCGGTGATTGACAGCTCTTGGGTTCTTTCAGGTTGAGTTCATCATTACATTACATTTTTCCTGAAAGTTCTGCCCATTTTCCGTTGCGCCTCTGTGGCTTTCACATTAGCCTATTATTGCTAGTGTGTTTGTGTGTGTTCATCTGTGTCTTCATATATGTGAGTGTGTAGATACTTGAACGCAACACTGATTGCTGGTACGGTCCTCATGGATTACCTGGGGTTAAGTGCCTAGTTTAAGAGCAAATCACTTCCTGGATTCTGGGTCACTCCTACTTTGGATCAAACCTGCGACCTTTGTCTGAGCATTCCACATTCTTAACCATCAGGCTAAGGGATGGGTCAGGATGATTATCTAGCCTGTATTGTTTTAGCTTTAATACTTTTTAATGTCAGTGCTAAGAGAAGAAATGTAAACAATATTTCATTTAGATCATTTAACGGATTTGCAAAAATATTTTCTCAATGTTGCACTTCTTGGTCAAATAAACATACAAATGGCTTGTTTATAGTTGACTACATATTAACCTGGGATAGGAGAAAGAATTTTATGAAGAAAAAAAATCACACACATCAACTTTAAGACCAACTACTGTAGTTGTTCATACAACCCACAGACTAGTCAGTTTTGAAAATATGTAGTTTTGCACATCCCTAGCTGGAGTACCATTACTCTGTGTTTTTTGCGTCTGTGCATGAGTGTATACATGGTTGTAATAATAAGTTCATGGACGAACAGTCCAGTAGCCCAGTTTGCTTCAAAAGGTCACAAACCTGAAAGTGTAACCCATGTTTTACAGGGACAACAATAATGCATTCAAAATGAAACCTGATGGGGTTGGAAATGCCACTTCATATAACAGTTCTAAAGTGCCCTGAGATGTAGGGAATTAAAAATTGAGGAAAATCTGCATCCCTGAGTGCATTGCATTACTTTGGTTCCTTTGAATGCTGTTGAATAGTGCAAACAGCTTGTGACTGGTGCATATATCTGCATGCTTTTACTGATATCTACACTGAGCCACAGACCCTTTTCAGAAATAAACATCCTGTGTTGCAGTTTGATCTCTGGATCACTCTCTCTCTCTCCAACTGAGAGCTTCTTTTCTTTTCTTTAGTATGTGCTTCATGTTTTTGAGAGCAGAAATCCAGAGAATTTACATGGATTGGGTTGAGGTTTATGACATTTCTCATTTGTATACATAGTGGTGTCACAGTAGGAAACCTGTTTAAATAAAGACGTAGTTTGCAAGCTATATATGTTTTTCACAAACACCTTGCTCATTCTCTTCTCTTTCACATCTAGGACATCTACACTTCTTTAGTTCATTTTATAGGTGCTAATTACACCTCTGTGTTGCTGTGCAATTGCTGAGTTTCACAGAGCAAGCCTTGCTGTGCTAGTGTAATGGGGAAGCCACACTACATTTTAACCATGTAAGCATGGGCCACCATGCAGTTCATCTTCTTAATTGAAATTTAAGCACACTAGATGAAGTAATGCTTAAATTAAGTGTGTATTATTTTAAATTTGTATAATGTTGAATGGAGTGATCTGTCAAAATTAGCTATTTCTCCATGTTTAATTTTGAGCCAAGAGGTCAATCTGTGACTTTTAGCCAAGATCTAACATTTGTGAAACTCTAAAACAATACTATTGATTTTTAGAAATGGCATTATGAGGTATTCTCATTGGTGTCTAATTAGAAATATAGAAATATAATTTGTTGATCTATTTAGTCATAATCATCAAAATGTATTTTAATTATAGGCAGTATCTCCATATAATCTATAACAAAGCTCCAAATGGTCAAATTAAAAATGTCTCTTGCTTTGCGTTTTCTGTTAGCTTATGGTTAGCAAATTAGCTGATTATCCTGCTAACCTAGCATACTTTATGACTAGCAAGCTCACTAGTTAATCTACTAACCTAGTATACCCTTTACAAATAACTAATTGTGATGAAGCAAAGTGTTGTTAATCATGTAGATATTGCTTAGAAAAACATTTAGTAACACTTAACATAAAGGTTAGATTTGTTAACATTAAATGGATCATGAAATAGAGAAACACATTTCCATTGATATTTAGACATATAAGAGGTAATTGTACTATAAAAGCATACTGTAAATTTCAGAACTCAAATCATCCTCCCCCATCTAAAAAGAGCATTTATAGTTGCCTGTTTGTGACACAATGATATATTGCTCATTTGTATTTACACATCCCACAACATGTGTCATTGCACCCACGGCCCCTCCCACTGGCGCGCAGTTCAAGTCAAGAGAGCCGGCCTTCTGTGGCTAAGTATTTCTAACTTAACACCTAAGGGGACCCATCTGGACTATTTTTAATTACTTTGTTTATGAACATGAATTTCACAGACTTTGACAGCTGCCATGTATCTCGCCGCTTTTAAAAGATGCGGTGTCAAGTTACAACTCTGAAAGGGAGAAGCAATTTTCTTTCATTCAGCTACTGCCTCTTGTTGTTTTGAGCTCAAACGTGTCATGCACGCATTCTTTCACCCATCTGTGCTATTTTTAATTGTTGGTGTATGTAAACATAGGACGTCTTTGCCAGTTTCTGTGCGTTTCCGGCGATGTGCACCTCAGTGCGCCTACAGTTTGTGTGTGCGTCATTTCATATTTCTTTGGACTATGATGGTTTTTTTTTTTCAGCTCATGTCAGCATGAATTGCATGTGAGCAGTCATAATACGATTCAAGCTTTGCAAAGGAACTTTTATTGAAGGAATGGGCAGTTAAAAACGCTTCAAAAATGGAAGTAAACCATTTCATTCATGAATATTTCAAATATCATGACTGTTTGATAGTTTACGGTGCTGAGTGTTAACAGTTGTGCATGAGATGAACTGTTTATTATATTCAGATGCAATGTGTTGGATGTGCGATATGTGTAAACCTTGCAATTTTGTTTTATAATGTTGAGGTTCATTCTCTTCCGATTGAGTTTGCTGAATTTGAGGGGTTGCATGATGTTAGCCAATCAGAACAGTGGGCGTTTACGTTGAAGGTTTAAGGAGGCGCTTAGGACAAAACTGAGCATTTCAGAGAGGGCCGAAAAAAAAACAGGGTGGAAAATTATCATATATTACTAAATTGTGACTGTTTTGGTGCAAAAATCTTATAACATTATGAATGGACCTCATGGAAGATAATTAAATTAAATAAAAAAGCACTTCATGACTCCTTTACTGCATTAAGGATCATGAAATAACAATAAATATTTGGTAGGATTTTAAGGTTCTTCGGGTGTAGGACTTCCCTGTACAATGGCAATCTTGTGGCAGCATTTTAGTGTTTGGATTTCTGTGGGGACAGTTCCTTCTTTTCTGTCCAAATGTCCACAGGAGTCAGTCTGAGCATTAGCAACCTGAATGCATGGCACACAACAAAACATCTCCACCGGGCAAATGAATGGTAGCTCTCAAATGGACTGTTTGTATTTTTGGGCTCTATTTGTTAATGGAAGCATTGAGCTCCATGACTTGCTAATATTTAGTCTACCTTTCTTTGGCATGTGTGGAGCAGGACAATTTAGAGGTTCAGGTTCTACAGAGAGGACAAGAAAAGCTAAAAGCAGTGGCAAGCCACAAACAGAAAGCAGACGTACAGAGGGGTCCAAAAGTCAAATTCATGACGTTGGCCATTAAGTAGTATAGCCACTATGCCAAGAGTGGTGGTGGCGTAGTGGCTAAAGCACAGGGCTGTTAATCAGAAGGTCACAGGTTCTAACCCCACGGCTACCACCATTGTGTCCTTGAGCAAGGCACTTAACTCCAGGTTGTTCCGGGGGGATTGTCCCTGTAATAATTGCACTGTAAGTCGCTTTGGATAAAAGCGTCTGCCAAATGCATAAATGTAAATGTAAATAAGTAATGTATGCATTAGTAGGTTGATTTCCCAGAAAGTGTAAACATTTTTGTGACCACAATATTGAAGCCCCAAAAAGCACATAAAGGCAGCATAAAAGTAATCCATATGACTCCAGTGTTTAATCCATGTCTTCTGAAGAAATCTATGAACCAACAGATCTGAGATATTCTTCAAGGTATTCTTCAGTGATTTAATGATGAGAGAATTTTCATTTTTGGGTGAACTAGTCCTTTAAAGCAAGTAAGGACACTCGGCGGCCATGTTCATAAAACTTTGTTACGCTTCTGGGCTGCCTGCGGGACACTATTGTCTATAATGTCTTCTTTAGCTCAGATTATGCAATAAAACACAGTTTTTTTTAGGCTAGTCCAGCTAATTTATTTGTTTTTAATTTGTTTAACCCAGGACTATCTGTTTGTCAATCAATGGCTAGAGAGGGAAGTGCAATTTTTGCAATGCCATTTAGTACCACTAGAGGCTCAGAAATGTCATTGCATGCTGTCACGAAAACATACCAAATACTAAGAAATTCTGAAATTCATGTTCAATTGTCACCTTTTCAATGTTTTCTGGTGATATTATAAATTTTAATGAACATATTTTAGTACATTTGAAAAATGCATTATAGATGCATTTTAATTATTGGACTCAGACCTCTGGACCCCATTGTATATAAATGCATTTACATGCTTGTACACACATATGCACACAAACAGTTCTTCATTGTGGTAGTCTGGCATTGTTTTGTAAATCCTCTCCCAGGCAGTAGTGCAAGGCCTTTAATGCCAACCGGTTTTTATCTTGTGACATTTATTTTTTTCAGAACTTTTCTTTCGCTTCTTTTCTTTTCTTTTCTTTTCTTTTCTTTTCTTTTCTTTTCTTTTCTTTTCTTTTCTTTTCTTTTCCATAAGGCTCAGCAGTTGCTGGTGCAGATGGGCTGAGTGGACCAGGACTCGTTGTAATATTATCTATTCCACATAAACAGACTAACAAATGTCAGCAGCTTGACGAACCATGTGAGTATGGCAACCTTTCCAGTGTCAGGAAAAAGGTTGCTGTCTGGGATGAGATTGTGGTGTGTGTGTGTGTGTGTTGGAACTTCTGTGTGTGTGCAGGTGGTATGGGAGATTGACAGTGTAACAGATGCTTCTTATTGGCTCTTTGGCTGGCGAGCTACAGAGGAGGAAGTGATGTGTAAGAGATATACAGTTCATAAGCTGGCTGGGTGAATTTGGCATGTGTCTCTGTCTCCCTCTGGCATCCATTATGTTGACTTTTTTCTTTTCTTTTTTTTGGTACAATACTGCACATATTTCTCCATTTGCATCTCATATACCTTTTTGACTGTTGTCATCCTTTATTTCACTTTAAACAGATTTTGTTTCAGTTTTGCCTGACTAGGACTTTGATATCAGTGTGACATCTGTTCCATACTGTAGCAGCTTATTCTGGTCAAGAACCACCCACTTAGACAGGAACAGATGATTCTTTTCAGTTTCTTTTTTTATCTCTCCCTTGTCAGGAGTCCATTCTGCCACCTTGTTGATCTTGCCAGATTGTGGTTGAGCAGGCCCCAGTGAATTGTGGAAAAGGTGACCTCTGGTGAATGTCTTTTGTTAAGCTTGTCTTACTCTCAGACGATAACACCTAGTGCCACAGAACGAGTAGAATAGTTGGTGTTGTGGAATGTGGGTGTGGGTGTGTGTGAGGCAGGTTTTGCGTACAATATGAGGAACAAATGTCTCCACATAGATAGTAAAACCTGAAATTAACTACATTGTGACAACCAGCCAAAGGTCTTTAAAAAATGGAAAATGGCTTTATAAACATACTAGCCTAAATTATGTGTTAAAGGTTTGGGTGAGGGTTAGTATACTGTAACCTTGTGCGACCCCACGTACACATACATGGATGTTGTATGTTGGCTTTGCTTTATGCAACACATACTTTAATTTAATTTAAAGCATCTGATCTCAGTTCAGGTGACTCTGGGAAAGAATCTATAGTTCGTACAGTATGAAAATCATTGTCTATGGAGAGTCCTCATATGAATAGCTGCACCAAGGTGTGTGTGTGTGTGTGTGTGTGTGTGTGTGTGTGTGTTTGTGCATAATTATAAGATAAGCCAAATAAGGACCCAAGTGATATTCAAATAATATAAAATATACAAAGCAGTTTCAAAAAGGTAAATATGTCATTTCAGATAATTATTTCCCACATTTTTTTAACACATTTTATTACTTTACTAATATTGCATGTTTTTGGTAGAAACCATAGATTTGATGCAATTAACACGGTTATTACTACAGTAATAAGGTGTTTATATAGTAACCATGTTTTATTTTGTTGTTACTGTTATTTTACTAATAAATACCATGGTGATATTATGGTTAATGTTGTAAAACCATGGTTAATTTACAAAAAAAAAAAAAAAAGGATAAGGTTAGGTTTAGGGGTATGGGGTTGGTGGAGGGTGATAGTGGGACTCTAAATAAACACAGTAAACATGCTGCAGTGATGCCCCTATATGGTATGTTAGTATTTAAATAGGGGTGCAAACAGTATCTGCCACTATTTGCACCGCGATGCAAAAAGCATATACCATTATTTGTACCAGGTTTGGGGTGAAAATAATATTTGGCACTATTTGCAGTGTTTTAGGGTGAATTTTATGTGACTTTAAAAACAATGGCAGCCTATGGGAAAATCTATGGGAAAAGTACATTTGCTTCGAGGTTACAATTGTATTACTTTAGCAAGTATCAGGTGTTATATGTAGTTTATTACACATTTTAAATAAAAATTAGGTATCGTTTAATTGCTGTAAACAAACATTGAAATTCTGCTATGCTGGGTCTTTGAAAGTTAAATAAAATTAAGCATATTTTGGATCATTCAGATTTTTGGCATTGTGACAAGATTTTCATTGGAATTAAGCAGTTTTTCTCTCAAATTCTCATTCTCACCAGAAATCGCAATGCTTATAAAAAAATGTTCTTTCTTTACGCAAAATGGTTTTCTTCCCCTTTGGATTTTGTTGTCAGTGGTGACTTGACATGTTTTTGTATGAACTGTATCTATGTATGGGACTCTATCTATTTTAGTGTTTTTTTTTTTTTTGTGATATCATGACGTGAAACAGAGCAAATGCACATTTAGGCACTTGCTAAATTATGTGGAATGAGGTATTTTCCATACTGGAGTTGTAATGAGAGGACTGCAAAATACAACATTGTGCCTATCTGTAGAAGTCAGGTCTGATTTTCCTCGTTATTTCCTCCTTTCTGTAGGAATTAATGAGCTCTGAATCCCACGCCTTCTCATTAGCGGGAAATTCAGGCCAACACCAGTAATAGCCGGTTAAATGAGAGCACTGCGGCCTAGACTGGAGATGATTGACAGATGTGTCTGAAACTGTTCTGTTGTATCTGACCATAGGCACTGAAGATCTATTTTTAATGTAAAATAGTTAGAAATGGTGGTGGATCTATCAGCATATAGTGTTTTGCATATAGACTTTTGACAATTGTCATGAAGTCTGGTCCAAACTATTGTGTATTCTAGTCTAGAACAATGCAGTCAGACAGGAAGGGGCTAGCTAATCAACATTTAAAGAGACAGTTCGCTTTTTTATGTGATGTTTAGGGGAGGGTACATATATTAAATACGAGTTCAAATCAGTGACCTGCTCTCATGTTGCACAAAAAATTTGTAGGAAGTTCTTTCTTTTATGGAACACATAAGCAAATGTGTGTAGACATTTTTGTTTCCTGGTGGACGGATGACAACCTGTGCTACCTGGAAATTGAGATGTATATCCAATCAGGATTAAATAAAACCAGTCAGATTGGAGTCTGTGAACGGTCCGAGGGTTTGCTCGCATCTGAGGCTTAGACCAATCAGCATGAGCTACAGAGTTGGTGGTGTGTGTATGTGTGTTTGTTTCCATATTTATGTGTGCAGCTACATACGGTATCAAAGTGGTTAAGGCAACTAGTAGCGCTGTCCTGGGACTCTGGATCTACAGTGACAGATTAATTAAAATGGGGGCCAAAACATGATGGGCCTGCGATTGCTGTCAGATTCTCCAGCACCACTGCATGTGTTCTGATCCACTGTGGTTTCAATAACATGAACAAGCTCATGTGATTAAGCTCTACTTGAGTGGAAGGAACTCAACCCTTCTGTCAGATCAGACTTAGCATTTGAGATCCTCTGACAGGCCTGTTGGGCTTCAGGAGGAGATTTGCCAAAGCAGTTTTTCCTCTTGTATTTCATTTCTCTCAGTTTGGTCTGTCTTGTAGATCAGAACAGACTCTAAAAGGAAGTTTTGAGGAGTAACTAGAACAGATCAGCAGTTTTCAAAATAGTAGCTTTCCCACTAACTTTTTCTAATGAGTAGGAGTGTAGTGTGACAAAACCAACCTAGTCTCATAGAATTAATGTTACAATAACACAATTTATTTGCTGCTTTCTACGTTTGCTGCAGTTTTCTGGTGAAATTAACACTCAAGGCACTACAACAACTGTGCTTTTTATTCACTTTCACACAAATCATGAGTACTATGGCTGTTTCGAAATTTATAAACATTCTAACTGTAATACGTCATTTGAAAAGCGATACATTTTAATGCTTGTATTACAGACCCACCTACATTTACACACTTATTACAATGTGATTAACTTCCACGGTAGCTCACGTGATAGAGTGTGAATTTGAATTTGGACTTTGGAGCAAAAGTGCCAATGAAGCAACAGGATATGACGTTGTTGCTTCGGTAAATGTACTTTTCATGTCAATTGTTTTTTTTTTCTTTCTAATTTGGAATGCCCAATTCCCAATGCGCTGTAAGTCCTCGTGATGGCGTAGTGACTCGCCTGAATCCAGATAGCGGAGGCCCCGTCAGGTCATCCCAGTCTGAGGGTGTGGACAAGGGGAGGGAAACAGAAATAATTAAATGGGGGGTGGGGGTACTACCTGTAACATTGTAGTGCCCCCCCAAAAAACACAAAAATTTAAACGAGAGGGAAAATGCCAACGTGGAGCGGCCATGAGAGAGGGAGAGAGATAAAAAAAAAATAATTACGCCGTAGCTTGTTCCTTGGCCACTCCTCCGCCCTCTAACAGACGACAGCCGCGCCTCTCCGGGCAGATCGAAGGCAGTCATCCAGCCCCTGGTGGACGGAACGCCCCGCCGCGTTCTCGGGGAACAGAAGGGGTCTCCTCCACCCCTGGCAGCGGTTCTCCCACTCTAGGCGGTCGGGAGTGAGCCCCTCCCCGCTCGCGGTCGGCGGTCTCAAACCCCGGTGTGTTTCAGCGGCTGGTAGGCGACTCCTCCGCCCCTGGCAGCGGTCGGATAGGAGCCCCTTCTCCCCTCGCGGTCGGCGGCCGTCTTCCTCTTCCAGGCGGCCGGGTTCCTCGTCCCCTGGCAGATGGCCTCGGCTGCTCCGTTGGGGTGGACGGTAGTGGCGAGAACTCTAATAAGGCGTATCCCTCCTCCTTCCCGGGTTTCGGCACCAGTGTAAAGCAGTCAATGGAAAGTAGGAGGTGGGACCCGGCTTGCCAATATAAATAATAGTTTAATTTCAAACTCAAACAGAAGACAAACACACACACATGACGGACATGTCCGTAAACTATCTCTCTCTCCCGCACAATTCTCCGCAGTCGACCTTTATCCCTCTCGGAGGCTTGATTAGCCTGATAAGGGACCGGGTGTGTAGAATCACGACCCGGCCCCGCCCTCCGCCCTGCCACAGATACATACAATGAGCCATGTGAAAATCATTAGCCTTAATAATGAAGAATTGGAAAGACTGTTTCATTCCAGTGAATCAGTTAAATTTATTTGTTGTATTTAGTGTAAACATATCTGTTCAAATGCTACTTGAAGATGAAGTGTGATATTTTGTCTAAAGTCGTCTTTGCTCAAATCTTTACTCTGTTTGTTTGAGCAGCCTTACATAGCAATATTGGATCAAAAGCATTTAATGGCGCTAGTCTCCACCTTCAACTGTCACCCTAATAGAGACCCACTGCCAGATAAATATTGCAATGATTATTCCAAAAAATATATACTGTGTATGTTGTGTAGTTAGCTACTTTTTGTTAGTAACATGTAGTGAAGCAACTGTAACTTCTTAAAAAGGTGCCGCAGTAGCTTCTCCAGCACTACTGAACAAAAGAGGTCAATTGTAGTGGTAGTGTTTATGTTAATCAAACCACTGATCTAAACCCTGGCCAGGAAATATATACTGAATCTCAGATAAGTGTAGTGGGTCATTGCTTATCTCAACCCCTTATCTGTACTGCAATGTACCCTGACACCAAATAAGAATAGAGTGTGCAGCATTCCTGCCCACAGCAAGGTTCATACTGCCAATCCACTCCACAACAGACACATGGGTCATTTAGTTATACACTTACTCTCACAAGCAGACAGATAGATGAATGTGACACCCACCTTGTATAGAGTTGGTGCAGGGGGAAAAAATTTATCGTCTAACTTACTCTTAGACTCTAACGGATGACACATTTCTTGGAGATTCAGCTAGGTGCTGTCAAAGGAAATGTACTCCACTTTTGGCAGCTGAGGACTGTTAAAACAACCACGTAGTTTAAGTTTTTGAATGGATATGGTGTTCTGAATATGTGTCACTACAGTAACTTGAGCTGAACAATCACAGCTCTGTGTTCACATGGTGTGCTATACAGATGCAATGTAAGAAGTTTCCAGTATGTAAATCTAAAATACTGTGCAAAGTGACACAATCACAGCCAGTAAGAACATATTTTACATTTAATTTTAAAATAATATCTTAAAAAACAATGTTAATGATGATAGACTCAACATTTAAAAAACAGTTGCGACTGTTTTAAACGGTAGGCTAACTGATATATTCAATGAATAAATAGGCTAAAGGGTCCGATATCGATTCTTACAATCCCAAGATCACTGCGAAGTTAAGCACACAGATCCTTTCACTGCTTGTTTATAGTAAAAGTTTGGTTTGATTTGTTCTGTGTAATGTTAGTGCTGTCATTCAATTAAACATTTTTAATTGCAATTAATCACACAATGTTTCATAGTTAATCATGATTAATCACAAATTAATGCACCCGGTAGTGACGTCACTCTGCTTACATCTAATATATAATTTACCATCTATAAATGTAATTTATGTTAACAAATTATACATCTTTTCAAAGGTCTAAGGGTTCAACATTGATATCCGATCTCTGTTTCACGGTAGCAATGCTCCAGAAACAGAAATTTAGTTATTTGTGCCAGGAGTACAAATGAAAACGCAATATCAAAACGGAACTTCATACATTTATTATGAAAACACGATCGCCAGATGAATCCAGTTCAACACACTTGGGTCAATTGTCCATGTCAAGCGTTCATTGAACTTTTTGTCCATAAAAGTGATAAATCTGAGAAATATTGATATATTCTCCATTGTTTACATGAGCTATTGCCTAAAAGAATTACCCTTCGTCATCGTTCTTCAACAAAATATGCAATCTGAGCAGCATTCATGTTGTAAAACTGTATATTATCTTATATATTAGAGTCTCATAAACAAAACGAGCCTGTCTCCAAAGTCTATTTTAAAAAATGGGGCGTAGGTTTATTCATAATAGCCAAGAGGTGCAGTCAGATTTTGTGTCTTGAAAGGCGGAGCCTTAATTTTACTCTGTACGCTTCCAGCGATTTTACAGAGAAAAAAGCTTGCAGGAACCTCATATTTTGTTAGATCACCTTCAAATATTAAACAAAACTTCTTTAGACTTGTGGCTTTGAGAACATTGTATTTCTGGGTTGTCTTGGCACTTTTATGATTGTTTTTTAGATTATAAAAACATATTCAGCACAAAGTATTTCCATTACTGTAAACTTCAGCTTCTCTAACTTTAAAAAATAACAACATATAATAATTCGGAAACTTGGGAAATAAAGCCCAAAGTCTTCTTTCAAAAGATACTTCAACTGTGTCCATACTCTTAAGGGTCCAGTAAATACAGCCATTTAAGTTCAGGTATGTCATTTTCACAGTTTGTGCTCAAAAAGGGTGTGCACATCAACAGGTTAAATTTTACTCTCTATATACTTCCTTTCCTGTCAAAATGCACTTAATAATTAAATATGTAACAATAATGCTTTATTAACACTTTCCAAACAAAGCCTTCCATAGTATGAAGATAGAAATGCATGCACTACAATATCACCAATTCAAGTATCATTCAAAATTCTAAGTCTAAGTTGGAGGTTGACTAATTAAAAGAACTAGTTCTTACATAGGTTGCAGATTCATTGCAATGTGCATTACATTTCTTAAACTCTCATCCTCCACAATATTAATCGGCTGACAGACTGTGTCTATTCGCTTTGCTACAGCAATCGTTCAGCCGCGTTCACGATTCACGTCAGGGCATCAACGCCAGCGTCAAGGGCTGCTTTGAACTCCTCATGAAAAGCGCTTACAAACAACGTCTCGTTCTGCATTTTCATGATAGTTTAGATTTGATGTGCTTCTATGGTAATTAAATTGTGCATTACAGAGGCTGCAAAGTACTTGATTTCTATAACAAGTCCCATCTGGAAATGTTTTGTACAACATATAGCGTTAAGAGTTCCTTTCTCCATAATTTTATCACTGACATGGCTGTTATGTGTGTGTTTGTGTCCAACCAGTATTTTTGATGGTTTCTGCTTTATTATCGGTAAATGCATTAATCGCAGTTTAATAAAATTAACACTTTAAACGAATTAAATTAACCGCACACATTAACGTGTTAACTTGGACAGCTCTAATTATAATCATTGTTAATCATAACATTAAATTATATATAGCCTTTGGTACACATCTTTGGTTTTGTGTCACTGAAGGGGTACTTTATCTAGAGATGCAACTTTGCAGAGAGTTTTAACATGTAGCGTGTTGTGCTTGAAAACCCTCTCTTAAAAGTAGTGTTTCTAAATTCATCCCATGTAAAAAAAAAAAAAAGGAAAAAAAGAAAAGAAAAATCTAAACAAATAAACTAGTCACAATTTGACTCACCTGACAACCAACTAGTTGAATTGTGAGGACCGTCCTGTGCCATTTCTAGTCAGTCCCACATTAGAAACCTTTTACAGGAAGTTGTATCTAGCCAGCATTCAAAGGAGAGTTTCTCTGAAACAAAATAAATTAATAGAATAAATCACAGTAATTAAATTAGCCTGGAAAACTTTTCCTCTAGTGAGCTGTTGGCTGATAATGCAACAGAATACTTGTGTTTGCTCTTTGATGAGAAATGAGTTCAACCTGTCTTCTATAAGAATGAAGATTAAACATCGTAGTTGCTCCTGCTGGGATTCCGCCTACACATATAACAATGCACATAAATGCATTAAAGGCTTTTCTTTAACCGGCTTTTACAAACTTCATCTAATGGGTTTATTCTGCTCCTGTCAATCTCATTAAAACATGAGGAAGTGTTCTCAGGAGGTCATTTAGAGTGAGCACAGACATCATGGATTCGTATGTGACTGTCATTTTGTAGAGCGCATTGAGCGTGCTCAGGAGCGTCACACACCTATTTTTTTGTGAGGGGGCTCCAGTGGCAGTAATAGCTCACTTGGTACCCCAGGTCAGAAAAGACATGGCTACAGAAAAAAACAACTCTTTATTATTATAGTTTTTATTCTTATTTTTTTTAAATTCGTATGTGACTGTGAGGAAGTAATCCTAAACAAATATATATATATATATATTTTTTTTTAAATAAAACATACACAAATTGGCATTTTCGTAGAAAACAGCAGCTTCTATATTTTGTTAATAGTCCTAATATAGTCATACGTTTTAAGCGACATGAGAATGGCTAGATTATGACAGAAATATTAGTTTAAATCAAATAATCTGAGGTAGGCATGACTCGATATGTGAATGGGTGATTTGTGCCACAGAGTTTTAGACAATCACTTTGTTTTCTACCTAAAATTTTCAGAGATACAGTATAAAGGTCACGCGCCTTAGTTTGAAGAGGCATGGCGCTTCGGAGCACTTTCATAAGATTTTAACATTGCAGCAAAACATTACTTTACAGAGTTCTAATGAAAACATGTTCTTGCTGTATTTCCATTGACAAGAATTTGTCACAGTTGTTGGAAAAAAATGTCAGTCACGTCTCTGCTGATGGACAGAGTGGTCCTATCCTCGGAAATGCATATGAATTTTCAAATTGTTTATGCTGTTCCAAATGACTAAAATTGGAAAAAACATTAATAGGTCTCAGGCAGTATCTGTAGAGCGGCAATGACCATTTTCATTTTTTGAAAAATAGATGATACGTATTCTAAGTGAGCCTTTTTGGTTTAATGTAAAATTTGTTATGCTGTGAAAGTGCCACTCCTCAAACAGAATTTTTGAGCTCTGGCTTGATTGCTTCCACAAAATTCATTAGACTTTTGACCCTTTCAGACAGAATTGCGTCCGCAGCGCGGTTTATTTGGGTTTTCTGTCCTTTTTTGTTAATTTCAGGTAGTCTAATGTGCAGAATAACAGATGAAATTGTAGCCGTAGGCTTTTGACAGCGTCATCAAATCACTGACTGCACTGACATGTGAAGATGTTTAATTGGATTCATGGCCTTGAGATATATCTATCTCATGCTTACTAAGTGGAATTTCTTGCATTTATAAGATTATCACAAACGTCGATATACCCAGGAAACAACTGGCCAGACTTAGCAATTTCAGAGCTGCTCAATAATGAAACGCAGCATCCCACATTAAGCTTAAGAGGATTTGAATCTTTAAATGGAAATCAGACTGAGCGCTCCCTTTCATCTTCTAAGAGAAGCCGTAAGTGTAAATATTATTAAAGTGGGAGTAACTGCATCTGTGCCACAAATTATTTTGAGATGCTTTGCACACTATTTTTGCTCATCGCCATCTCCATCATGCCTTCGACAAATCTTGGGTGCTTGCAGAAACGTCATGGCTGTTCAAACTTCAAAAAAGATTTGTATATTTTATAATAAAATTGCATTGTTGTTGGTAAAAAAGAGTGTTTGTTTAAAACACAGAAACTAAAATAATCCATTCACGTCTACGTTTTTTGAGTCGCATCTTCAGAAGATTGTTCATTTCTTCACTTTCATGTCACTCTGAACTCTTCTGACTTTTCTCCACCAGAACAGAAAAAGGAAATATTATTAAAGTAACTATACTTTCCATAACGGGAATGCATGGTCATCACTCGCTGTCAAGTTTACTTGTTATTTTTCGTGGTTTAAAAAAACAAAACATTAATAATCGGTGCTAGATTGGGATTTGAACCCTTGTCCACTTTCATGCTTGACCACTAGACGAACACATCTATCAACCTAATAAACATATTATATTAATTTTATTATAAGGAACTACTACATTTTTGAAAATATATTGAGGTCTGCCACTGGTGCCTCCTCAAAAACAGGTGCATGACCCCCTGGGCTCAGAACCACCTATGTGGTTCTCCTCACATTGTGCTTAATTTTAGTTGTCTGCAAGCTAATTATGATCTGTGAGATTTGATTAGCACAGGAAACAGATTCCGTCCATGTTGGAGCTCTGCCGTTTTCTAGAAGAACCTTATAAGGGAAGCATCAAAAGCTCAGGAAAAAGCCATTTCCCATTCTATGCTGTGACTGACAGCCATAAGTGCTCGCCTGGTGGTTAGGCTGGATTGAGTGGTTTGATTGGGCCCATTGTGTCCCTGTGTGAGGGAGATTGACAAAAATTACACAAACTGCCATTTCCAAATGCCACTTAAAGCTCAGCCTGAGAGCATCTCTGTTTTCATCTGTTTTGTATATAGATTTTTTTTTTACATTTCTGTGCATTTCATCTGTGCTAGCAACATTTAATTTGGACTGAAAATTGTGTGTGTGTGTGTGTGTGTGTGTGTGTGTGTGTGTGTGTGTGTGTGTGTGTGTGTGTGTGTGTGTCCATATGTCCTTCCTGGTGAAAAGACCAGTTTAGACTAGCATGCATTTCCATGCTTACCTGTTTTTTTCTGGTTAGTGCTGGTCCATTGCTGGTTAGCTGCTAGACCAGCAAAATTTGTTCACCAAGAAGGAGGTCTTGCTTGTTGGTCAAGCTTGCATCAGTCAAGCCTGATGTACAATATTTGTTCTGACCTTTACGATTCTTGCTTGTCAGATTGTAAAACAAGATCACTAGAGAACTTGGGCAAAAGCCAAGACAAACTGTGTGACATTAACTGTCACTTATGATAGACTGTGTGATTATACATATTAGCTAACACTTTGGACATGATTGGGAGTGTTGCTGCTGGTGCCTAGCTCAAGTCTGTATTTGTAGCCTGCTAACTTTTTTAGCATCTCTTATCAATCTGTTTTCAGATTTTAATCTTTAATCTCTGCCATTTTTCAGCATGCATCTGTTTTTTTCCATATTATTCTCTTATCGCTATTCAACTGCGTGCATTTTTCCACCTGCATCCACTTTCTATTTTTATCGCGATTAAACTGTGTGCATTTTACCATGCGCACCCATTTTCTCTGTGTTACACGGATTACTGCATCATTCTCCAAGCACCGCTTACAAGAACAACTATAACAACAAACAATTGCGTGAGGGATTCACATCGATCTCAAACTTCGCCGCTCGGGAACAACCAACAACAACAAACAATTGTGGTAAGTCATGGCATCCGCTCATGTTATTGCTTCCTGCATTACATGCCACATGTTTACTATAGCTTCTTCTGTCAGCAGTGAGGGATTTACATGTGATAAATGTAAAGGAATTTGTCAGGCTGACGGAGAAGAATAATGAGTTAGAGAGACATGCATCCTAATGCGAGTGGAGGTCAGTGAGAAAGAGAAGCCGGTAGATACTGTTTCGGATGCGGGTAGTACAGCGAGCAACACACACACTTTTGTTCTGGCTGTAGAGCCCTTGCAGCAGGGCGTTTGGGTGATGTCTTGGTGGTATACTCGCTCAGCAAAGCGAATGTCCATTCGATTCTCCCTACTCAGTGATGCACCAACTGAGATTCATGTTGAAAGTGCCCTGGTTATAGGAGATTCTATTGTAAGGAATGTGGAATTAGAGACTCGAGCCACTATTGTTAAATGCAGTTCAGAGGCTCAGGCATCTGACATCAGTGCTGGCTAATGCAAAATGTAGATTTTCTAAAATTGTTATTCATTTCGGCACTTATGATGTCTAGTCGGAGGTCACAAAAGATAATGTTAAAGAGGTGTGTGAACTTGCAAAAACGATGTCAAACACTGTAATGTGCTCTGGCCCACTCCATGCCTGTCGTGGTGATGAGGTTTATAGTAGATTAGTGTCACTGAATGGATGGATGTCTGAGTGGTGTACGGAGAATAGCATAGGATTTATAGACAATTGGAAGAGTTTTTGGGGTAGACCTGACCTGCTAAAGAGAGATGGACTCCATCCCTCCAGGGAAGGAGCCACTCTCTTCTCTAGTAATTTGTCTCATAGACTTAATAGTGACAGAATTTGACTGACTGGCACCCAGGTCAGGAAGCAGACAAACTAGCTTATCCAAAAGTCTGCTAGCTGCTTTGCGATGCATCACAGGTCTCTTAAACTACAATACATAGTGACTGTAGGAATTTGGGTAGTACAAATGCACACTTTATGGATTAAAGCGTCCGCGTACCTTAACCATAATATGCAAGGAATTTTATAATGGAATTATCCGCGTTCAACCACCATTATAATTAGATTATTTGTCTGAATTAAAATTGTAATGCAACCGCTCATTGTATTGTTGTACTTAATTGCTAATCTAACATAAAACTAACATACACATGTAGACAAACATGAAAAACAGGTTGTGAGTGAACTGTAACTTGAGTAACTTGAATGGAAATGATTTGTACAGAGAAAATGAACTTTATGGAGTCTATAGACAATGTCTTGAGAACCATTGATACTTAATTCAGTCTAACTTGACTTGCAATCGGGTAACTCAAATTATATTAAAGAAAAAGTCTAGAGATGTACTTGCATTTCCTTGCATTGCTTGGTTCTTTGGCTCATTGAAGAAAGTTCTGGTTGTTCTGTAAAGGTTTTGGATCATTAAGGACTGTTAGATCATGGCTGTCAGGTTGTTGTGGGAATGATGAAGCAGGCTTTGAAGCAAGGCCTTCTGCATGTGTGAGTCAAAACTCTCCTTTCTTGGACTCTACATTGTACAGAACGTTAATAGAACCAGAGAAGGGCAAGAGGGTAGAGGATGAAGAGAGCATTTGTTCGAGGTGGGGAGACTTTGTACTGTTCAAGTTGACCGTAATCCAAAGATTAGCCAATCAGAAGAGTCTTTTGCTATGTCACGTGGTCATTTGTCTGTCCCTCCTTCTGAAGGGGGTTAATGTTCCTTTGTCCTGTTTCAAGCTCAAAAAAGTACATTTTAATCGTACATCTTATATTTCTCTGATACAACAGAATACACGTATGTAAAAAATGTATTAACATAAACATTCCAGAAATTCTGAAAAAATGTCAATGATTGTAAACATGATGTGCTTGTCATGAATGGTTACGATTCTAATAAGATAACATGAATAAAACAATATTAAAGATTATAGTCATCAATTTGTCAGTTAGAAAGGTGATCACAGATCATAACAACATCATTTTCAGAATTATTTAGAAAGGTGAGGTATTGTGTACATTTTGGTACAAAAAGGGAGATTCTGTGCATTTTATAGGGTTAAATGAACACGGTGTACTGTGACTTTGTGTGAAATGTTCATGGATTAAGATGAGATGTCCTATAAAGTGTTCAAATGGATCCTTCCAAAGACAGTAAGGTTTGTACAGAGCTTTATTATGTCACACAGGAAATGTCTAATTTTAAGTGTCAAATTGGTTAAATCGAAGGACAAATGAGTGTCTTATCTTTCCATGGGTTTTTCCATGGTGACGGTTCTTTATCTATCTCTTGCCAGTTGAGGGGGTTTCCTAAGGGTGTGTTCGGACAGATCTGCCCTTGGTTCCTTGGCAGTTATATTGGCCAGATGCATGTCTTAGCTAGACTCCTTGGGCCAGCAGAGCAGAGTCCCCCAATGTATGACTCTGACGAATTTCTGTAGTGACTGTTGGCTTGTGTGTACCTTAGCCCCAACAACTTGGAAGTAAATATCCATGTAGATCCTGGATTTAAGTCCTTCAGTGTGGAAATTAATCATTATTCCACCCTTAAGATCCTACAAGACTGTATCACCTAGATAGCATATAGAGACTGTGTCTTTTCCCCAGCACTAAACAGACCAGGTACCAGGTCAGCATATTTGAGCAAACTCATAGAAAATAACCACAACAATCCTAGGTGTTTATTTAGTATTGTGGCTAAATTGGTTAGGATTAAAGCCTCAACTGAACCAGATATTCTGTCGCAGCACAATAGTAATGACATGTATTCCCTGTAATCTCAGAAACTCTTCTTAATATTATTAACTCTTGCTATCTTTAGGACATGTCCTAAGAAACTTTAAAATGGCAGTTATAAAACGTCTAGGTTATGGATGTAACTTCCGTTCCCTGATGGAGGGAATGAGTCTCTCTTGAGCGCTGAATATGCCTCTGATCTATGAAAAAAGTCTAATGGTAATTAGGCAGACAGTATTTGCATACCCTGCTCCCGGACATACGGGCATAAAACCGGGCAAATACGTTGAGTTCATTCAGGATTTTTCAGAGGAGCTGGAAATGGTCCGGCCACTACAGTGGCTCGGCTCAGCATCGTGGCCGTGAGGACACATCGTCTCGTTCCCTCCATCAGGGAACGGAGGTTACATCCGTAACCTAGACGTTCCCCGTCTGTCGCTCACTTAGACATTGTGTCGAAGAAGCGACAACAGGGGTCCGATTCAAATCACGCCATGCGCTGAGCCGTGTACGTGTACTGCTGACACAAGAGCGGGCAAGTATTTCACGTGCAAAGGCGACCAGTTGTGTCAGACTGCACGTACCCTTACCCAATGCCCCATAAAAAGTTGTCGGAATCCTTTTGGTTACCCTAAGCAGGGGAACAAGGTGATGCTTGCAAACCTGGGAACAGCACGATGACCGGAGGTCAGCTGGAACTCTCTAAGGGAGATGCGGGTCCACTTGCAAGGGGACTGTACCGTGGAAGATACACACAGGAGGAGTCCACGCAGGAGTCCCGACCTGTGGAGCACCTATTCCTGGGTGTGATAGGCTAATGAAAAAATGAATTAATGCGTTCGTGACCTCAAGACTTGTTTATTGTAATGCATTACTGGGAGGTATCCAGCAAGTTCAATAAATTAACTTCAATTGGTTTAAAAGGCAGCAGCCAGAGTGCTGACTAGATCCAAGAAATATGATAATATTAGCCCCATTTGATCATCGTTGCATTGGCTACCTGATAAATTTAATATTCATTTTTTGTTAACTACATACAAAACTTTCAATGGTATAGCTCCGCAGTACTTAAGTGACCGTCTGCCATGCTATATTCCATCACATTCATTACGATCGCAAAATTCTGGCCTGTTAATAGTTCCTAGAATATTAAAAGGTAGATCACTTTCCTATTTTGAACTATGGAATAGTCTCCTTCACACTGTACAGGATGCCGACACACTCACTCTGAGTTTAAGTCTAGACTAAAGACTCGTCTATTTAGCAAGGCATACACCTAATTTATCCATCAACTCACAGTTAGACTGCTTTAGTTAGGTCTGCCGGAACCGGAAACATTTATCATGATCTATAACTCTGCAAAGAATTTAATGGCATCTAAACTAATATTATTCTATTTGTATCCCTCTCTCAACCTCTGGATTCCTTTCCCAAGGTCACCAGATCTGGCCAGATCCAGCTCTGTTCCTGCTTATTGTCGGACTCCACTGCTATGTGTCTCTGAATGTTGACTAAATGCAGCCAGTGCCAGCCAGGCATCAATTCTGTCTATTACAATAAACTTCATAGGATGAACTGATACCAACTTCAACCATAAGACATGGGATACTTCATATGCCACTGCCTTGGACTTAGTATAGACCTCACTGAAATGACTGGCCGGTTGAACTGCGATGCACATCTCTGCCTGCATCACCTCGGTCTAATGATGGACTATACTCCTGAAATGGAATGCATAGACTATCAATTAATTGCCAACAAAACCCTTCATCAGCCAACTAACAAAGTCGCATGCATCTATGTAAATATTTGCAGTTAATGCAGGATGGATTTCAAAGACATTAGTCATTAATCTTACAGTTCAAACAAAAGCTTGTTTAAACACTGGACCTTAAAACTTATGTTGCCAGTTAACAAAGTAAATATATTGACACTGAACCACGTTTTAGAAAGGCTTTATTATTTTCTATTAATTCAGTCAATTGTTTAAATTTCCTTTAAGACCTTCAATGCTCTGAACTGAATGGTTAAACAAATTACGGGTGATAATTTAGTATCACCCAACCTAGATTACACTATTCAGTGTAGGAACTCAAACTGAATAGTTAACAAGACAATATCTTTACAGAAATACCAGTAAAGCCTTATAAAGTGTCAATTTCTTGAATTACAAATTATTACACATGTTAGGGCACACTTTCGGGGTGAAACAATACACTTTGAAAGCAGACAAACACGAGCAGTAGTGGCACCCTACACAAACACAAAACCACATGTCAGCATTTTCATCATGGGCATTCAAGCTCCATTTCACGAAAATCTAAGATAACATACACATGATAATGCTCCTCATCCACATTTGTTTAGCTCATACACACTACATCAACAACTTACCGAACTCTTTTATAAAGACTTCGTAATGCTGGTCACGTGCATCGATCAAATATATCCGGTCATCTCGAACTCTAACCACAAAATACACATTATACACACCGGATAAAACGAACACAGCCTATTACACCAGATCAAATGATGATTATTATCTTTACTCACCTAGAACATCGATTAAATCAAGGATGATAATCACTCGACACACAACTGAACTAGTCTCTCATGCACTGCTTTAGCTGTCTTTCTCTGTATCGCGCTATTAACACGTCATCAACAGGGACCGCTTTTCTAAAAGGGAAGTACTCGCTTTCTTTCTTATAAGTTCAAATACCACCCGGCTACATTCTCCCCTGCTGACATGTCAACGCCCTCGGTGACAGCGTAAGACTGTCTCAGCTCTTTAACTGCTTCTCGGAAGAATATGGTACCCAGATTAGCTATCATTTGAGAAACAGCATTATGATTTAGGGCTGATCTAGGCTCATGGTGTAGATTTGAATGTTGACCCACATTAGATCTGGTACTCCTTCGAAGTGTGGGCAAACTAGAAACCCCATCTTCCTCCTGAAACCCTTCCCCAAGTTCTATTCCAGCCGGAACCTCGGGATCACATGAAGAAACCTCTGGAGCTTTCACCTCATTTTCAGCTTCAGTTTCAGTCCGTACCAGACTTTCAACCACACTTGGGCCAGTACATTCCAAAAGCACTACACCCTCCTCTAAACTCTCATCATCCACATCCCCTGTTGAAGCCTCATCCACTTCCACATTAGGCTCAACATTCCCCTTGCGGGCCACTGGAGTAGAGACATGCACACAAGGTCTGAGATCCACCCGATTCACTCTTTTGATGGGCCCTCCCTCCACAGGCTCCACCGTATAAGTGGTCCCTTGAATCTCTATCACCCGGTATTGGGTCGAATGCCAAGCGTCCTGGATTTTATTCCTTCCCAGGGGTCGATTCCTCAGGTATACGATCTGGCCAACCTCAATGGATGGACAATACACTTTATCCTGAGAATGCTTAATTCGCTCTGCTGCTTTTTTCTCAGCATAGACCTTGGCACGTTCATGAGCCTCCTTCAGCCGTCTCTGATGCACCACTAACCAGTCATGAGTAGGTTTTGCCCCTGATTCTCGTCCCACAAGTGCATCCACAGGCAAATGAGGCTCCACACCGAACAACAGATAGAAAGGAGAATACCCTGTTGTCGAATGCGGGGTAACATTATACGCATAGACCAGCTCGGCTAGATGTTCAGGCCACCGTCTTTTGGTCTCAGGAGGAAGTGTTCGCAGCAGCTCATGTAGAGTGCGATTAAAACGCTCGCACTGGGCGTTTCCAGTCGGATGATAGGGAGTGGTACGGCTTTTCTTAACCCCATACAGCTTGCACAATTCTGCGATTACCTCGCTTTCAAAATTGCGCCCCTGGTCTGCATGTAGCCGTTCTGGGACTCCGAATTTCATGAACCACTCCCTCAGGAGAACTTTAGCTGTGGTGTCAGCTTTCTGGTCCCGCGTTACGAAAGCTTGCGTGAACTTCGTGAACACATCAGTGACAACTAAGACGTTCTCCCTTCCATCAGTGGCTGGCTCCAATAAAGTGAAATCTACGGCCACCACCTCTAAAGGTCGGCTAGCAAGGAATGATTTCATGGGTGGGTGTACTTTAGGCTGAGGCATTTTAGTGAGAACACAAGCTGACAGTTCTTTATCCACTGCTCAACATCCCCATACATTCCCACCCAGTAACATCTTGGCCTCAGCAGTTGCAGTGTCCTTTCAATTCCCTGATGCCCCATACCAGCATGCACGGCCTCAAGCACCTGGGTTTTCAAGCAGGTGGGGACTACCAGTTGGAAGCACTCTCCATGACGCACATCCTCCACAACACGGTACAACAATCCCACCTTTTCCCTTAGTCGGCTCCACTGCTTCAGTAATGATCGTACGGATTTTGATAGGGTTTTAACTTCCAAGCCTGCAGGTTTACGTTTCTGGTCCCAAAAGATCCTGAACTCCTTCAGCACTGGATCTTGAGTCTGAAACGTGGCCAACTGCTCTTTAGAATAACCAGGCCAAATAGCAGTACTCCCCTTTTCCTCAGTGCTCGCCAGCACACGCGTTTCCACGGCGCGCATTTGATGGACCTCGTACCTCTCTATTCCAGCTTGAATCAATTCAACGTTCAGAGCAGTCCCACGTTGTGCCAGGCTACAAATAGTCACACAGTCATCATACTCGGCATCTTCCTTGTCTACCACGGGCTCCCCTGCCAAGGGCTGCCTAGACAATGCATCCGCGGCTTGATTACACCGACCAGGTCGGTATTGGACATCAAAGTCAAATGCCGCTAACTGTGCCACCCATCTCTGTTCTAGGGCTCCTAATTTGGCAGTGTTTAGGTGACATAGTGGATTATTATCCGTGATCACGGTAAATTTAGAACCCAGCAAGTAGCCCCTGAATTTGTCAGTTACTGCCCACTTGAGACTCAGCAGCTCCAACTTCATGCTGCTATAATTTTTGTCATTCCTTTCAGCATTCCGCAATCTTCGGCTTGCATAAGAGATCACTCTTTTCTTTCCCTCTTGCTGCTGTAGAAGAACGGCTCCTAAGCCCTGATTGCTTGCGTCAGTCTCAAGGATAAATGGGGCAGAGAAATCAGCAAATCCGAGCACGGGCGCACTAGTTAGTTTCTCCTTCAAAACATCAAAGGATGCCTGACACTCAGGACTCCAACCATTGATAACCTTTTGATTAACTTTTGCCGGAGGTCCCTCGTTTAGACACTGGTTGACTAAATCATGCAGCGGCCCTGCGATTTTTGAGAAGCCAGGGACAAATCTCCTGTAGTACCCGCAGAAACCGAGGAATGACCTCAGAGCTTTCAGAGTAGTAGGTACCGCCCACTGCTTCACAGCAGAGATCTTGTTAGGGTCGGTGGCTATACCCTCAGGGGATATCTGATGTCCCAAAAACGTCACTGTAGACTGTAGGAAGTGACATTTCCCTACTTTGACTTTAAGTCCGGTCTCCTGCAGCCTTAACAACACAGTCCGCAACCTCTCCAAATGCTCGGAAACGTTTTTGAGAACACCAAGATGTCGTCCAAATATACGAGCATAATCTGAAAAATTAGATCACTCATGGTGGTTTGCATTAATCTTTGGAAAGTGGCGGGCCCATTGCACACCCCCATCGGCATTCTCAGATGTTCGTACAGCCCAAATGGTGTGGTAAAGGCTGTCTTAGGCCGATCCTTTTCTGCAACAGCCACCTGGTGATACCCACTGGCCAGGTCGATGCTTGAGAAAAACTGGGCACCTCTTAACACATCGAAACTCTCATCCACTCGTGGCAGTGGGAAAGCATCCCGTTTGGTTTTCAGATTTAGCTTGCGGTAGTCCACGCACAACCTAATACTACCGTCGGTCTTTCTCACCAGCACCACTGGAGATGCATAGGCGCTTGAACTCTCCTGGATAACACCCTTTCTTAATAGCTGCGCTATGTGTTCCCTGACCTCTTTGTACTGGTTTGGCGGAACTCTGCGATATGGCAGGTTGATCGGTACATCATCCACCAGGTTAATCTCATGTTGTACTCTGTCTGTAAATCCGAGCTCCTCATCCCCTATGGCAAACACATCGGCATATTCGGCGAGTAATGCTTTCAACTCAGCTTGCTGCTCCACCGTACCTCCAATGTCCAGCTGGGATATCACTTTAGACCACTGCTCTTGTCTTGATGGTGATTTAGCCCCCATGGAGATCTCTTCTGCATTCGCAGAAATCCGTTGGAATGTTACCTCGTGTCCTGGGTCATTATCCACTAAATTCACTTTCGACAAAACTCCAATCGCGAGTCCTAGGGTGCAACCACACATCTTCACCAGACAGGTTAATAACTTGGACTGAGCCCTCGTAATGGCGTGAGCTTAACACAGTCGGCATAACCAGCACACCTCCTGGCAACGCTAAATGTGCTGGCTCTAACAGCCACTCGCTTTCACCTTTCGCACTCACCGACCAACCTTTTGCCATTACTGTCGATATAGAGCCCGCTGGCACATGCACCATACTTCTCCCTGCTAAACGGGCCACCCGACTCTTAGGAACATCACAGGTCTGTGCTTGCTGGAACACGTTCCTCCAATCAGTCTCTAGCCCCCCTTCCAATGGAGCCTCGAATTCAGACTGCACTATCTGCCGGCACTGACTAATGATGTTCATCCCCACAATACAGGAAACAACTTTTGAGGAGAGCGGAGGATCCTTTACTACTAAGAAACCGCAATTTGGAATTTTCCTGCCCATCGTCTCTACCTCTAACTCGAGATATCCTAAGTACGGGATGTCCAGCCCATTTGCGGCAGTAAGCTTGAGCCATCCAGCAGTCGAAAGCATGTCTTCATCATCACCCCCAAATGCTGTCGAAAGAAACTTTCAGATATCGTACTCACTTGGCTGCCTGTGTCCAGGAGACAGGATACTTCTACGCCCAGAACCTTAATATCTACTTGAGGACATGTCCCCACTGCCCGCTTCAACAGTTCTTCTTGACTTGAGTCTACAGGTTGGCCCGGATTGCTTGACTCACAGCAACCCGGGCGTCACATTTCCCGACTCCATGGGACGGGATGCAGGTTTCTTAGAGTTTTGTTTCTGGGGACAATTTCTGCAATATGTCCGGCTTGTTGACATTTCAGGCATATGGGCTTACCATCCTCAGTGAATCGTAACTGGGTTCGTGGGTTATGCCGCAGGCCCCCAGCCCCTGTTGTTGTGTC
Source organism: Xyrauchen texanus (assembly GCF_025860055.1). Lineage (NCBI taxonomy): Eukaryota > Metazoa > Chordata > Actinopteri > Cypriniformes > Catostomidae > Xyrauchen > Xyrauchen texanus. Next base: position 6,704,518 of record NC_068316.1, read on the forward strand.
ATCAAACTATTAACGGCCTGTGTAAGCTCAAGGATCTGCCTGCCCTGTTCAGTGACTACATCCATTACTTTGGATAAAGTGACTGGGTTATGGCCCATGGCTTTCACTTCTGCACAGTGTGCACTTTCACGGTAGGAGCCATAAGTACCACTTCGACTTTTAGTGGTCCGAACCCTCCCAGACTGCTCCTCCCAACCCCATAGATAAGCTTCCTCCCTCACTTCCACCATAGAAGACCCAGGCTTGTCTCTTACATACCGTCGCAGTTCCCGTCTAAGTGCGGGGTCTCGGATGCCCTCTACAAACTGGTCTCTTAACATCGTCTTTTCATCTCCCACGGCCTCTGGTGCACGCTTAGTAATCTGACTGAGAGCTTGAGCGAGTGCATGAGAGAAATCACGAACATCCTCCCCCTCTTTCTGCTTACGACTATAAAAGTCCTGGAGGAGCTGGGCACTGCTACGCCTATCAGTGAAAGCCTCTCTAAGGTAAGTAAGCATATCAGTGGCTGCATCTGTGTCTACATCGCATCGCAGTCGAACCTCTTCTAATGCAGCACCTCGCAGCAACGACGTAACAAAATCACACTCATCATTTGGTGTCAAGTTTCTGGCTCTTAAAGCACGCCCAACCTCATCTACAAACTCATCTACTGTTTTCCCATCTTTTTCAATGTCCCCTGTGAATGGGCTGATGTGACGTTCTCGAGGCACATACACGTAAGTCTTATTAAGCCCACCCTTCAAAGACTCAAGTGTGGCCATTGCTTCATCGTGCTTTTGACTCAGTTCTCTTAACCTTAGGCGAATGTCGTCCTCTTCACCATCTGAATGGTCAGACATGTTGACAGTCAAAGTCTTGAGCGTGGTAACTAAAAGGGTCCGTCCGTGCCTACTTCAGAAATCCAAGGGAAACGCACGTCACCACTCCGTCTGCTCCGTCACGACCTGGCCAATTCCCACGACCCGTCACTATTCTGCGTCGAACACTCCGTCCGGTGATCGCTGGCTCCTCCTATGCAAGATGCTTCTCTTCACCACTACCGTGTTTGCTCACCCGTGTGCCACTAACACTTAACTGACACTGGCAAATCGATTTATAAAAGGACCCCACTTCTGGTACCAAATTTTGTTGCCAGTTAACAAAGTAAATATATTGACACTGAACCACGTTTTAGAAAGGCTTTATTATTTTCTATTAATTCAGTCAATTGTTTAAATTTCCTTTAAGACCTTCAATGCTCTGAACTGAATGGTTAAACAAATTACGGGTGATAATTTAGTATCACCCAACCTAGATTACACTATTCAGTGTAGGAACTCAAACTGAATAGTTAACAAGACAATATCTTTACAGAAATACCAGTAAAGCCTTATAAAGTGTCAATTTCTTGAATTACAAATTATTACACATGTTAGGGCACACTTTCGGGGTGAAACAATACACTTTGAAAGCAGACAAACACGGTAGTGGCACCCTACACAAACACAAAACCACATGTCAGCATTTTCATCATGGGCATTCAAGCTCCATTTCACGAAAATCTAAGATAACATACACATGATAATGCTCCTCATCCACATTTGTTTAGCTCATACACACTACATCAACAACTTACCGAACTCTTTTATAAAGACTTCGTAATGCTGGTCACGTGCATCGATCAAATATATCCGGTCATCTCGAACTCTAACCACAAAATACACATTATACACACCGGATAAAACGAACACAGCCTATTACACCAGATCAAATGATGATTATTATCTTTACTCACCTAGAACATCGATTAAATCAAGGATGATAATCACTCGACACACAACTGAACTAGTCTCTCATGCACTGCTTTAGCTGTCTTTCTCTGTATCGCGCTATTAACACGTCATCAACAGGGACCGCTTTTCTAAAAGGGGAAGTACTCGCTTTCTTTCTTATAAGTTCAAATACCACCCGGCTACACTTAAATAGTTTACTCATTTTAAACCATGACTTGCACTGCACATAAATAAATAATATTGGCATTATATTCATGATGTTAGCCAGAGGGAAACTGGCCCCAGCAGTGAGTCTGGTTTCCCCCAAGGTTATTTTTATCCATTATCCAATATCTTCTGGAGTTTTGTGTTCCTTGCCACAGTCGCCTTCGGCTTGCTCACTGGGGTTACAATTACAATTATTATTTAATTCTTTATTTTTATACAAAAGTTACAAACATATTTAATGAAACTACACAATGATGACTCTAAGGCTTTATAGATATTACAGTTTCATTTTCTGTTAATGCATGATTTTCTGTAAAGCTGCTTTGAAAGGATGTGTGTTGTGAAAAGCGCTATACAAAAAAAAATGACTTGACTTGACTGGTCATTTTAAGTCAACACCACATCTATTCTGATATCTTAATTTTCACACAACATTTTAAATGTTACATTTCTGACACTGTCAGAACTTCATCTGAGGCTAAGGCTAAATCCATTTTAATTCTGAAAAGTCTGAATACACATAAATCCCCTTGCTGTGCATGCAAAATAAAAAAGAAACGTGGACCCTGAGTGAACCACAATCCTCATGTTATCCTCATGTTCCGCCGCCGTACAGCCCTTCTTGGTAAACTTCATGTCACTTTTGAAGGAATGCAATGTGAATGTTTCACAAAGGAACATTTATAGTATATTTAACAACATTATCTAAGTGGATAGAAGGCACAACAACACCACTACAACATGGTCCGCCATCTTGATTGTTTTGGGTTGAAAGGATCGCATGACAAATACACTATCGTTTTTGGATATCTCTTTTTCCCCTGTCCACACTACAATGTGAAGATGGTGTTTTCAAATGTATCCTCTTGGGAGAGTGAGAAACTCAGATTTTGCTGGTTTAAAACATTCAATCTTATTGCGGATGAAAGACCAAAGGTTTTAGTGTGGACCTGGCCAAAGTCTCATCACAAAAGCAATTGATCAGCCATCATTGAGCATACAGTATCACACTAAGTGATCATATGCTGTGGGATAAGAAAAAAAAAAACTAGATTAAAAGGGAAAACAAGTTCATTTCTCTTACCCCAGTGGCAAATCTATTAAAATCTATTAAAATTAGTTTTAAGCATAAACCCCGCCAAAGTTTGTTACATTTATCTGAAAACAAGACTTATTCTCTGCCATTCTGCCATCTTAATATTACATTTTTGATTTAAAGGGTGTAGAGATATTTCTTTACTGGGAAATAAGACAAAATACTTATATTTTTGCATAGCAGCAGCCAAACTACAATATATTATGGTAACCAACTATATTGGTCTTTTCAGCAGTGTTCTGTACACTGAGTGTGAAAAAGACATCTGTAGTATCCGTATTCTACCTCCCAGTATTTCCAAAGACCTACACAACATTGACACACTCACTGATCTGCATGCCTGCAGCACAAAGACCCTAGTGGGACACAGGCCTATAGACCTTCACATGCCAGAACTCGATAAATGTTAAGTAATGAAGCAGATTTCGTAAGACTATGACTCAGCAGTGGCTTTGTGGACAGTCTGTGTGAGGGCTCTTTATTCAGGGCTGCTTTTAAGTCGAGCAGTTGAAGACCTAATGAAATGCCCTGATGCCATTTTTTCCCCAAGTTGACTTATTTCCTATCGGAATAATAAGTATCTAAATATCAGCATGGCATATTTTAGGGCTTTTACATTTTCTTTTAAATAGCCTTTAGTTTAAATCGCAGGTGCGGACTATGATTTGCTACTTACTATTGATAGTCGAGGCAGGTGGTATTGAGGACTTTCTCATTCTAGAGAGCGTTTTACTCAAGTCGTGAAGCAAGTTGAAGAGAAGAGAATTGTTTTAAGCTGTTCAAGCTGTAATACAGGGAAAAGGAATGCATATTTTATGAACTGAACCCCAATCCAAATAATCCATAATGTGGCCGATCCTAGGGTACTGGAACTCTCGGAAACAACATGTCGATTTCACATGTGATCATGTTGCAACAAAAGTTGGTATATGCCCCTTAGTGCAATATGAGTAATTTTTTTTCCAGAAGTAAAAAAACATCAACAAAACTTTGATTTCATAGGGTCCTAAAGATGAAGGGCATTTTCTAACTAGAGAGTTTGGTGTAGACATTCATTTGACATCACAGTATGGTTTGTCTGAAAGTAGCTGTTTGAACTACCATATTCAACAGCGAACCCATTGCGCATAGTTTCAGCCTAAAGTTTGTGTATTTTTACAGTTTTTTTTTCTTCTTCAAATTTTAGGAGTATACTAGCCTACTGATGGTCTCAAAGCTAACAGACGTGCACTAAAAGCCACAAAGCTTTGATTTCAAAGACTAAGGTTTCTTTCACTCTAGAGCATTTGGTGTAGACCCGAGTCCATTTGATGACAGAGTTTGGTTTGTTTAGTTGGTAAAAGCTGTTGTCTGAACTAGAGTATGCAACAGCGAACCACACCAGTGGAAACTCACAATTTATGATCCAGATATGTAAGCATAAGCGTAGTTCTAGCAGGAAGATCTATCAGGCATCTCATCCAATCACAACACAGCCTCTCCTTTATAAGGCCACTCATGTGTTCCTCATTGTTGGCATACTTCTGTTGTTTTCACCCCACTCCACCCCATCACCACCAGTTTAGGTCCTGTCCTGAGCAGGGGTAAGCTCCGCTCCCCCACTGTCATCGCTTCCAGCAGGATCCGACGGTTCAAGCAAGTATCAGAACGCTGAACTGTTGGACGGTGCTTACGCAAAATGAGTATTCTACGTTCGCAGTAATCCCAAAAATAGCTATAACCCAAACATTTTAAGTTGTTGGCATAGTTTTATTATATTTATTTATTGTTTAGCAATGTGAGATGCCAAAACTTTGCAAATTTAAACCATCACAGGTTTGGGAGTGACCCTGTATTCCATACAGTCACAAAACTATAATTTAGGGGATGCACTCATGCATTTAAATGCATTTGTCACTCCCAAAACTTTGCAGTGTGTACATGGACATAAAGTTTAAGGTATTTTTGCAGAAAGAGGTGGTTTATGAACTTGGATAATAAACACAGCAATATCACCAATATACCCTTGAGCATGGCACTTAAATTTGATGGCACTTGAATGTAAAGCACTTAAATATAATGCATTCACTGTCACTGTTACTTTGCCTAGCCTTGAGTTTCTTTTGATTCCCTATTAATATGACCTCAGGGTTGATTAAGCTTTGGAAATCAGCGAGCTTGCATCGCAGGAGCCCTGCTGATATCGGTGAAGTGAATGTGTTGTGATTTCATTGAGTCTTTCCTCTGTCAAAAGAAAATGATGTGTCTGTTTTCTCTTGTTTAAGACCGGCAAATCTCACTTGTTCAATTCTGCTGCAGCCCCTGCTGCTTTTTTCCATTGAAATTCACAAATTAAACAAAGAGGTAATTGGTAGTCACAAATCCTCATGTTTTGGGGAAGAGTTGCAGTTGTTCTTGCGGCGTTCCTGCATGAGGTGACGTTCTGAGAAGGACAAAAACATCTCGATTGTGATGCTGGTACAAAACAGGCCACATGCTGTGACAAAAAATGTGAATCACTGAGGTGATTTGACAAAGACACAAACAGATTTCTAAATAGAGAAGACACATCAAAGGTTTATTTTTACCCCCTTCTGAGAGACTGATGAGTGTTTTTTTTCCCTTTTGTGCACAACATTTATTACCGGGTTTATTATATATTAAAGACATCACACGTAGTTGCTGAAATGTTAATTAAACTCCAACATTGATCTACTGTGAGTGTTACTGTGGGACAAAATGTATTGTTTCCTCTATTTGCACTTATGGTGAAAGCTGCTAGCAGTGACATCAGCAGTTACCTTTTATATAATTGTGATTTATTTTTGGACTTTTGCCACTTTTAAATCATAGATTGTACAGAAAGGACAGGAAATGAAGGAAAGAGAGATTGGTTTGTGACACAAGCCAGAATTGAACCTGAACCTTTAAAAATTGTCTACACAATATGTTTTGCTTTTAAGAATATTACGTCGTTATCTTAGCAACATGCTAACGCCAAACTCCAAACTTTCAGTTTTAATTGAGTGTCTCTTAAACAATTCCTATAAGCAAGTCATGCAATACTTTCTGTATTAGAACAAGTGTTTAAAATTGCTTTGCTGTCCACTTGCTCTGTCTTTAACAGGTAATATGCTTTATAAAACAGCTCCAGAGAGTCATTAATTACTGAAGAAAGCCAATGCATATCTATCCCAGCCTGAATAATGAGGGACAGGGGAGTCTCATGCTCACAAATAACAAATTCATTACTGATATTCCTTCTCACCCATGTCCAGGCCAAGGATACTGTGGCCTAATCATTCCACGCCACCGCCAACAGAATTACTATTCCGGCTCTGACTCTGTAATCAACCCAAACAAAGATAATTGGTTCAGTCTTTAAGGACAGGTTGTTATTTCAGAGGAAAACATTGACCTTTGAGAGTAGAACTGACCAGGAGGAAAATTATATTGCTTAGAGTTTGCTCTTTTATAGTGTAGGAGACTTAATTGTGTTCTCAGTTGTTTCAATTGGGTATCTGGTATTCTGTAAAGCTGCTTTGAAACGATGTGTGTTGTGAAAGGCGCTATACAAATAAAATTGACTTGACTTATCAACTTTGTTTCAAACTATTTCCAAAAGCCCAAATATATATTCTGTGTAAGTATGTGAACGCAAACTCATCTAGCTCAATTTTGTGCCTTGTTGCTGAAAAGGGATTAATGTCAAGGAGGAGGCGAGAACCGGCTTGAGAATATAAATAATATTTTAATGAAGAACTTCATTACCAAAAAGACAAACACACAAAGGTGTCGGGCAGCTGTCCGTAAATCTCTCTCTCTGTCGCATTGCAGCTTCCAGTCGGTCTTTATCCCTCTCTGAGGCTTGATTAGCCTGATAAGGGGCCGGATGTGCGCAATCACGACCTGCCCCGCCCTCCGCCCTGTCACATTCCTCCCTCGCTCTCTCGTACATGACGTACACCCCCCCCCCACCTCTTTTCCGAAGGGCATGCCTTCCACACCGTCTACTGGCAGGTCATCCCCATCTACCTGGATGAGGGAGGGGACAAGGGGAGGGAAACAAAAAAAGTGTGGCACCTACACACTGTAACGGCGATCCCAAATAATAAATAATAAAACTTTTTTAAAAAGAGAGGGAAAGGCTAACACGGAGCAGCAGTGGAAGAGAGAGTGGAGAGAAAGAGAAAAAAAAAACACTTACTTGCCGGTTCTCCGATACGCCGTAGCTTGGTCCTCAGCCAATCCTCCACCCTCTAATGGATGACAGCAGCATCTCCCCAGATGGATCAGAGGCAGACCTCCAGCCCCTGGCGGACGGAATGCCCCTCCGCATTTTTGGTGGACAGTAGGGGTTTCCACTCCTGGCAGCGGTAACCGATTCCAGGCGGCCAGGCTCCTCCGTCCTCCTCCCTGTCACAGCTGCATTCTAAAATTTGTTTTGTAATGCAAAATGCATTTTGTAATTCAGAATTCAACTCAGTCTCCATTTGTTCTCAGTTTAATCAAATTTAATGTGCTGTAGTAGAACATTTGAGATATTAAATCTCATGTTTGATTTGGGGAGTACTTTTTTCCTGGAGTGCTGTTTTTTTTTATTTGTAATCAAAATGATGAATGAATAGCAAGATATTTTTACATACATAAAATATAAATCTAAAGTTTGGTGGTCCATATTCACATCTTAGCAGTATTGAATGGATTGTATTTAAATAAATATTTTGGCAGTGCTCTTTCTGAAATGCTTGTTCATCTTCTTAACAATAGAAACAAAAGGTTTTTTGGTCCAGACTGTAGGATTAAACTGTGTGTGTCTGACTGGGGCACAATGGCAACAGGGTTTACAGTATCTTAAAGAGCAACATGCAGGTTGGACACCCCTATATAGCATAGTGTATGTTGATGATAAAACAACTAGATTTTCTGAACTGGAGTAATATATATTTAGCCATTAACGATATTTTGAGATAAATTGTGATAAAATAACTTCCGCGTCTATAAAGCACTAACCGGAAGTGACGATGGGCTGAGGAGTCTGGTCAAGTTCAAGCTCAGGTTACAATGGATGCGAATGAAGAAACCGAAGTTCTCCGGTGTGGACCGAACATGCCTATGATGGCCCACAGGCCTATAATTATGAGCAAATTAAGAGTTAAAATAATTAAAAGTAAGACTTACTCTGCTAAGTCCTCGTTTTCGTTGCACAGAATGTCTGCTAACGTTAGCACTTTGTCCTCCAGTCCAGCCCGCGCCAAAATCCGGTGTACATTTTGACGGTGGACTTGATTCCATCGAGTGCACCGAGGGAACAGCATCAGTAATCAGCGTCACGTGGTCCTTACTCTGAAATCCCATCCGAGACTCCAACAAATCTCCAGGTCGATAATTCTCCAGAGTGAAATATGCGCCACAAACGACCGAGTGTGTGGTAACAGACGCGGCAGTGAAGTCTGCTCTCTTCACCTGCACAAAACGCACTCAAGACCGAAAAGCCTTGTTTTTTCTAGAAGGAAAATGATGGACACGATGTCCTGACAGGCTGGAATTCGTGCAACCAGCACAAACACAATAATTTACCATTATGGCTTCTCTAAATCTTTCTGTACTGCTCTAACTACATCAACACCCACAATGAGAGCTGACCGCGAGCTCTTTTGTTTGCCTCGCCCTACGTCATATGACGCGTTGATAGCGGGAAAGGCGTATTCCAGAGCCTAGCACATTTTCATCAAAATCTCTACATCAAATGAGATTTCATTAGTAATTTCTACATATGTGTTTTTAAAAGACCTCTGCAGACAATATAAAGTATTAATTCAGTTATAAATTCAACCTGCATGTTGCTCTTTAAGCCTGTTGGGGTATGCGTTTGTGTGTGTTCTCTTATTAGTGTCCTATACTTGAACCTGAGAGGAAGCATTACATTTGAAGGCCAGAAACAAACTTAATGCAAGTATGCCAACACCGTGCTAACCGCTTTGCTAATGCATTGCAATTGTGGCAGTAAGAAACTTTAGTAGTTTATCAATGGGCTTGATAGAGCTACCTTAATATGTCTGTTTTATCGAGTACCAAGTACAGGTAGCATTTCTTACTGGCAAATTTTCAGATTGGCTAAAAAAGCTGTTTGCTGTTCACAGATTCGAGGGCTGTCACAGAGACAATTGTGATTTCTTAGGAAAACTATTTCAGTGATATCTGTCATGTTTAGGGACATTCTAAGCATATGTATATATAAAAACTTGTATATTTACATATGTACGAATGTTCAAAGAATTTATAACCTCTTTCGCGTTCTTTGAGAGAAGATTGTATATTTCGGCTTGTAACACCAGCATAACTTCGGAAGACAGAACACAGTTGAACCGGAGTGGTAGCCACACGTCCACGTAATAGAACAGAGGGCAATTTGAGGCCCCACCATGCTTCCTCGTGTGATCCCTCGGGAGTCACAGAATAGGTGGGTGGGAGGGTGCAGGATGCTGAATTGTCCCTCAGAATGAGGGTGATTTGCAAAAGCAAAGCATCTTGAGATTCATGGCCTCACAGTGAGGGCAGTCTGTCTCTTTGAGAGCTGTTTCTGCATGGACATGGCTGCTCTCATGCTGATCTGATGATGGGATAGGTCCCTCACACAATGAACACGTACGGAACGGCATCTTGAAAAAGACGCGAACACTAAGTGGCTCTTTCAGTTAATAACTCAATATATAATGATGAAATAATGATACATAGTTGTATTTAAATATTAAATAAATGATATATATATATATATATATATAAATACAGAATATTCAGATAATTAAAATGCATTACATTCTTGTGGCAGAAGAGTTAATCATTAATAAGACAATACAAAAAGTGGCTTTAGAATACAATGTATTGTTTACTACCATATTATTGATCATAAGTCAATCATTGGCACACAGTTCACAGCAATCCATTACACAAGTGAATTTGTCAATCAGTTGGAGATTTATTATGACGGCTTGTTTAAGAACCCGTCAATCTACACCTGCGTCAGACATTTGTTTAATTTTTTTATTAATGCTTACAAAACTTTTACATCTAGAGCCAAGAGGTATATTAAAACTAACAACAACAAAAAGGAAAATAAATAAATAAACAGTTTAATAAAAATATTAAATTGTTTACATATTTCAATATACTTTACTTATTTCTTGTTACTCAAATTGGAAATTGTTCTTAGGTGTTGCTGAACCTCTGAATGAAAAATTAAAACTAACTGGTTTATAACCACCATACTTACATTTATGAATACTAAACTTTGCCAACAATAATATTACTCACAAAGAGACAAAGCCCAGAATAAAACATTTTCAAAACAATGTTGAAAGCTGGGAATAATATGATCTCTAACAATCTTGCAGAAATCAGACCAAAAACAAGTCGAGTAGGGACAACTCCAAAATAAATGAAAAAATGTTTCCGCCTGCAGACCACAAAATGTACAGAATATATCGACATCACAATTAAATCTCTCTACAAGAAATTAATTAGTGAGGTAGTACTTATAAATAAGTTTTAAAAATTTTGGAAGTCCAGCCACACCCTGCGTCAGACATGCTAGTGTCGCGTCTCGGGTGTGTTGTGTCATAAACATAAAATGTTCAGGTCACTGTGTCAAGTTAAATATAGTTTAATACTCAGTCTTTAAACTCATCTTGAGATCCCTTAGATCGCATTTCCGCTCCATCAAGTGTTTTGAACGCAAGAATGTAACGCATGTTTGTGTTGTTCTGCCTACTGAAGTGTTTTCTTCACTGTGTAAACTGTGTGTTGCCCATACAGAAGAAAGTTCACTTACTGCCCTCTGGAGTAAACAAGTGGTACTACAAGCTTGCATTTTTCAGGAATCTTCCTTATTATGGTCCGGGGGCATTGCGATTAATTGCGTAAATTTCAAGTCAAGTCATTTTTATTTGTATAGTGCCTTTCACAACACACATTGTTTCAAAGCAGCTTTACAGAAATGCATGGATTAACGGGAAAATGAAACTGTAATATCTATAATGTCTTAGTCGTCATTGTGTAGTTATATATATATATATATATATATATATATATATATATATATATGTAGAGAGAGAGAGATATAGATATATGATTGTGAATTGTGTTTAAAAATAAGTAATTATATAATAATTGTATTAATAACCCCAGTGAGCAAGCCGAAGGCGACTGTAGCAAGGAACACAAAACTCCAGAAGATGTTGGTTAATGGAGAAAAATAACATTGGGAGAAACCAGACTCACTGTGAGGGCCAGTTCCCCTCTGGCTAACATCATGGATATAATGACAATATTACATATGTATAGTGCAAGTCATGGTTTAAAATCAGTAAACGAAGTACGTTTTTTAGGGCCAATACAAAGATTTTGTATGAACTGTAAGATTAATGACTAATATCTTTGAAGTTCATCCTGGATTAACTGCAGAAGTTCACATAGTTGAAATTGTCCTTTGTTAATTGGCTGATGAAGGGTTTTGTTGGCAATTAATTGATAGTCTTTGTATTACATTTTAAGAGTGTAGTCCATCATTAGACCGAGGTGATGCAGGCAGAGATCAGTTAGGTTCATCGCAGTTCAACTGGCTGGTAATTTCGGTGAGGTCTATCCTAAATCCAAGGTTCAGGCAATGGCGAAGTATCCCATGTCTTATGGTTGGAGTTGGCATCACTTCATACTCTGAAGTCCATCCTAATAGAATTAAGTGATGTTTGGCTGGCACCAGCTGATATTAGTCATCATCACACAGAGACACGTAGCAGTGGAGTCCAAAACGAAGCAGGAATGGAGCTGTATCCAGCCGCTTCTGGTGACCTCAGGATAGAATTCCCAAGGTTGAGACAGGGAAACGAATAGAATAATATTAGTGTAGATGCCATTCAATTTGTTGCAGAGTTCTAGATCATGATACATGTTTCTGGTTTCTGGTTCCAGCAAACCTAACTAAAGCAGCCTAATTGTGAGTTGATGGATAAATTAGGTGTATGCCTGGCTAAATAGATGAGTCTTTAGTCTAGACTTAAACTCAGAGTGAGTGTGTCTGCATCTTGAACAGTGTCTTCTCGTTGCGGTGAAGATCCTGCCCACTGACTCATGTATGTCAACGGCAAAGGAGTAGAAGGTTTCTAGATGAGGGATGAATCACTGTTTGATGAATGGTCTTTGCGCACCCGCTTTTATACCAGACAGTTTCGCAGCTAAAAGGATGGGGCTTAAACACCATAGCCAATGTTAGAATTGGCATTGTTGTAGAAAGTTTTCAACTTGGTTGTATTGAAGGACGCTCCCCATAGTGTCAGCTTAGTGACACAATGTCAAGTGTACCGAGTTGTAAGGGAACTGAGCATAGAAGAAGTCAGTTTATGCTAATGTCTGCTATAGGGCCCCTTGTGGCAGTGCTGAGAATGCAACACACTCCTGCATTGCGTTATGAATTGTGCTCAGACACCTCCATAAATAATTAATAAACTAGAAAAAAAAAACACAAATACTCCATGGAACAGAAAACAGTGTGTGTGTGTGTGTGTGTGTGTGCGTGTGCATGTGTGTGTGTCTACAATTGAATTCTAAATTATCCCAGTGTTTTTCCCTCATTCTCCTGACCCGATGTGGCCCTCATAAATATTCTCTCATAAGCTCTCCCACGGTCCTCTTCTCCTCCGCCCTTCCATCCAACTCTCCAAACTTTAGATTCCCCAAGTAAATGGTGTAGAGGAGACATAGAAACAGAGAGCTAACAAAATATTTAGCATTTCTAAGGTTCTAATCCTCTAATAGCATTCATTCTGAACGGTGCTCCCTGAAAACTCGCCTGCGGCTCAGAGGAAGCTGTCAAATTGTTTTTTTTTTCTCTAACTCACAACATCTTTCTTGCTGGTTCAAATAAAACGAGATTCCAGATGGAAAAGAATTTGATGTGGAGAAGAGAAATGTCCGTCAAGTTGTGAGACTGTAGACAAACAGACTTCAGTCAGGAGCTTCTGTGATAGTAAATAAGCTACTTAAATAAGATCAAAATTACTCTGGCAGCATGGCAATAATTACATTACGCAGCTGCTAAACTATGGCTTCAATCACCACACTCTGTCTAAACAAACATCATTACCAACAATCCCATCAAATAAGGATTTTCTATGTTTGATTCACACATTGGCCCATTCTGCGGTAATTTTAGGTCAGCGCTGTATCATATGATCAGTTTTGCTTGTGAAAACATTACAGATGTTCTATAAATAACACTAGGAGCTTCTGTGTACATAAATAAATCAACTTATTACACAAGTCTCTGAAATACTCTATTCGGATTGGTCAGTGGCTTACAGGGGATTACGTCTTATAGAATAAAATAGAAGCCTTTACAATGGTCACACAGTATACATAATTTTTTTTTTTTGCATATATACAGTGCGATTCTTTTTTTTTCTTCACATATCCCAGCTAAGCTGGGGTCAGAGCGCAGGGTCAGCCATGATACGGTGCCCCTGGAGCAGATAGGGTCAAGGGCCTTGCTCAAGGGCCCAACAGTGGCATCTTGGCAGTGCTGGGGCAACCTTCTGGACAGTAACCCTGAGCCTCAACCACTGAATACCACAATATAAACTCCAACAAACTGGAAGTGGAATTCAGCTGTTCAATTATTTTTTTCTTTTCACATAATTACATAAGTTCTCATAAAACAATCAATATTTTAGGTCCATTTATTTATTTATTTGGTTAGTAGTCATGTACTAAGCTGGATAATGTACAGTCAGCCACTTTGCACCGGGGTCGTGATCACAGTGTCAGGGTTTATTTTGCGATAACAACTGGCTGAATGTACATTATCCCTTACTTACCTTATGGATTTCCCTGTGAATGTCAGCTAGGGTTGGATGGAATATGGAATATTTACAATATATTTTTGTTTTAGGATATTATGTTGATTGCGATATAAAATTCACAAATATCAAAAAATATTGAGATGATTTTAATGTACTTTTTACTTGGCCGTTAAGTTCATTATTAAGTTAGCCACAGCAGTAGTCATCTTTCGCACTTGCTTCTTGTGTCATGAATCGTGAATAAGAGAGCAGTAACGCTGACATGCCGTTACAGTTGGAAAGTTTGGTTCATTGGTCCAATCTGCTCTTTCGAATTCGGTAACATTTTACAACAAAGTTCTATTCAGTTAACATTAGTACATGCATTAGTTATGATGAGCTAACAATTAACTATTCATTCTAAAGCATTTACTGATCTTGGTTCATGTTATTTTAACAAAATACTATTTTTGGTTGTTAGTTCAAACTGCATTAACTGATGTTAACATATACAACATTTAATGTAAAAAAAATTTGGGGAAATTAGCATTAATCAAGATATAAGAAATGCTGTAAAGTATTATGTGTTGTTAGTTCATGTTAACTAATGTAGGTAGCTAATGTTTACAAATACAACCTGTTTGAATGTTCCTTAGGATTCTTATTTTACTACTGAAAAATGTTAATGGAAGTTCCCACTTGGCACTGTATGTGCTTTGTAAGTTTTAGTTAAAGTAAATGTTGGTAACAATTGTTGTTTATCACTATGTTTATATTGTCCATACAAATAAAAATACATATCATAAATATAATTTTGATTAAATATGATTTATTTATTTATTGAATGATAGATGAAACATTATTCTTGCTTGTGTTTACTGAGTGGAAAACTGTGGAAAACGTGCATTTATTATTTTTAACTACGTTTTTACTGTATTGCTTTAAACCTTTAGAATCTCTTTGGCAACAATGGCTGTCTAAATTATGATTATGGTTCCTGTAATAGAAAAAATGAATGGCATTTCATAGCTAATACATATCATTCATCATCAAAAAGCTGAAAAATATTGAGATAGCATTTTTTATGAATAGGTCACCCAGTCCTACTGTCAGCTTACATGAATATTCTATTAATATTCCATAATAAATGCTAATTTAATGCCTTGGCATTGGCGTGCCTATGTACCTTTGATATCAAGGCAAACAAAGATTTTAAAAGTGTGGTAGTATTGAAGCTCACCGCAGCTCTTGATTACGGCCACCTGCAAACACATTATTCCAGCTCTGGTACACAGGGCAAAATAACTGCACTTGCCAAATGGAAGTTTGTTTACACTCAATTATCCACAAACAAACACTGTGAAGAATGCTATTTTTATAGAATCCAGTGTTGTAAAGTTGGCATGACAGGTTTTGATGGGTAGAACCTGATAAAGTAGGTTGTGTTGTGCAGAGCCAAAGAGGAAAACAGATGTATGCTGTATGAATGTAAATATGGATGTGTTTACCGTAAAGTGTGTTTGTGTGTGTGTTTGATGGGGTAGAAGTAGTGATTGGCCTATTCCATCATAATCAGACACCTAAATTCAATTCTATTCTCCTCTGCATCATACCATCTTGTCAAGATGCTGGATTGTTGTTGATGTATATCCTCGTTTAAGCTGCTGATGGAATTATCCTCTGTTGTAACATCTTAATTAGGTGAAAGAAAATAAACAATTTTAAGGCTGGGGAATTACATTTAGCATGCATCTGAGGGTGTTGTGCACCAGCACAGGAGCCACAAAGATAAAGGATGCCTGCTGCTAAAATGCATCAAAACCAGTGGTGTCACTTGATATTTATAGACCTGTCTTGTTGCACTGAATACAAATATGGCTGCCAGATGTTTATCTGGATTTTATGAGATGCTTAAAAGGATAATTCACCCAAAATACAGATTCCATCATCATTTACTCACCCTCATGTTGTTGCAAATCCGTATGACTTTCTTCTGTGGATTCTACCTAACATCTCCTTTTGTGTACTGTGGAAGAAAGTAATATGGGTTTGGAACAATAAGAGGGTGAGTAAATAATGACTAGTTTTAATTTGTGGGTGAACTATCACCTGAAGTAGTTGATCTCATAGGTCTACTATAACGCTGATAAAGACTACAGAAAATGTGCATATCTATATTTCCCCCAAGAGAGCTCCTCTCAAGTCACATTAATTTTACCTCAGTAATGTGAATATCAGATAAGAAATTAAATCCCTTTTAGTGCTGTGTAATTCCTACAAGAACGTGCTGTTCAATATTTATTAAATCTATATTTAGTGCATTGCCTGCAAACCTAAAGAGAAAATTATGCTCAATTAAATTAGTCATGTTGAAACCCCTAATTAGCCGTGTTCCCTGATAAGAAAACCCAATGTGAGATACGCCATTTAACCTCATCTCACCCCAACACTGTAAATCTTGATCCGCCCCAATTCACACAGTGAGCGTATCATCAGGGAAGCAACTCCCACGGCGATTCACAAGTCTTAATGATGCTGCAGTGTACGTTGAGGTTAAGTGTTGGAGAATCTCCACCATCTTACAGTGGTTGATCTCAGATCAGCAGCTGTAGAGCTGTATGGAATATGCACTTCATGAGCACTCGCTTATTGGTGTTAGATTGTTGTTATATAGTTTTGTTTGTTCATTTGATTCCTGATTTGTGTGTGCTCCACAATAGAAACAAGAGGGAGAGATGCATTTAAAGCAGACCTGTCTGGTGTGTCGTGACAAAACTACAGTAGATCCCTCCCATTATAATCAATGGAAATGTCTAGCGCTGTCAATTGGGCAGATAAACTAAGTTTGAATTTTTACCTTAAATATTTTCAAGATTCGAATAATATTCAAATTTTAAAGTCAGCTGATTTTTTTTTTCATTGACATAGTTTCCTTAGTCCACAAGAGTAAGGAATCCCTCCGACAGTCTCTTCCAGGTCCTGCCATCAGGAAGACATACCGGAGCATCCATGCCAGCTCTGCCAGACTGCTCAAAAGCTTCTTCTCTCAGTCTGTGATAGCCCTCAACACCAGGAATCCCCCTCCCGCACTCTGAACCCCATCTAAACCCCCTCTGAACCCCTACCACCTGAACCGAGAACATTTCTCTACACACACCCAGTGCCACTAGACCAGGTGTGCCCACACTTTTTTGTGTGATGATCTACTTTTAAATGACCAACTCAATAAGATAAGATAACTAAAATAAGAAACTGCTTGTTGGGACTACTGCATGTATCCCTACATGGAATTAATCTTCTAATTAATAAAAAATATATATAATAATGTTCAATGTTGATATCATTCAGTTTTAAAACGAAACCCAAAACACCTACAGCACAATAGATTACAATAGCCAGGGCATTTACCTTATTCTGATGACTTGCACTGAATGGAATCAGACAGTTTTGCCTAATCCTGGCAGTAGCATCGCAATTTCGCGCTCTGTTCTCAGAAGTCCTTGGAAGGCACGTATGCGCAAACCTAGTTGTCATGGCAACTGAATTAAAAAAACCTTGCCTGGTCAATATTTACTCATCAAGTGCAAGTCAGACAGAAACTAAAAGAAGGAAAGACATTACATTTATTTTTATTAAAATTTAACGAAAGTACATTTAAATTTTGTGCGATCTACCAGCATTGCCTTTGCGATCGACTGGTAGATCACGATCGACGTATTGGGCACCCCTGCCCTACACCCTTTAACCTCTTGCTGCTATCCAGGTCTCTATTACCCTCTCTGTTATTGTGTTGTATACACTGTGCATTTATGGTCATTAATGTCCTTTTTACTATGTGTAGTTAATAAAATTGAAAATATATGTTTAGTTAGTTACTCTTTTATATAGGTTAGATATGTGTATGTCTTTATATGTAGCACTGTGGTCTGTGAGGTACAACATTTGTGTTCATACAATGTTCATACAATGTTCCCCATTCTGATGGTTGATGTGAACATTATCTGAAGCTCATGACCCGGCATTGCACTGCTGCAACATGTTTTCCTGATTAACTAATCGTATGAATAAGTAGGTGTACAGGTGTTCCTAATAAAGTGCTTGGTGAGTGTAAATCAATCCTATAATATGCTTTCCTCGTCTTGTTCCAAAACCCAGTGTTTTCATTTTTCCATGGTACACACAAGTTATTTTCATATTAAAATCATGGTTAGGTTTAGGTTTGGGTAAGGGTTACACTTTATGGTTAGGTTTAGGATTGGGTTAGGGGTTAATCTTCAGAAAAAATATGGAAGTAAAAGTTGTACGTTTTTGTACAAACCAACCCATACGATTTCTTATTGTACCAATAATTACGACTTGTCATGAGACCGGGTAGCGAACCCCAAGATGAAAACCTGAAGGTTAATTTTATGATTTGTGAAATGTCTTTAGAAACGATAACATTCTATGAGACCTGGATACGTCTATGTAGACATGTAAATCATTATTTGTTGTGTGGGCAATGCATTCCCCTCCAAAACGGCATGCTACTGTACTTCTAAAGCAGCTCATAGGTTGCAAAGGACCCAATAGATGCTGATAAAGAGAAAGAGTGCCTTTGGCTTCTGTAGACGGCAAAAAACAGAAGCTTTGTTCTTCCCAGAATTTAAGGTAGAAGGAAAGGGTCTCCGTGAGGAAAGTGGAATCATCCATCAAGCTAAAAACAGGCTGAAAGTACATTTACACAGGGCTAATTAGCTGAATCAGTTTTTCGACAGAAAACTCTTTGCCAGTGGTGCTACCCTATCTTGGCTGAGCAGATGAGGCGAGAGCTGAGCAAGCTCCATACAGGCAAGGCTGTCAGGCCTGCTGGAATCTGCTCCAGGGTGTACAAGATATGCTCCAGTCAGCTCTAAGGGGTTTTTCAGGCCTTCTTTCTCCTCCCATTAAAGTAAGACTTCCTGTGGTGTTCATCTTTGCAATTGAAGACAACACACCAGTCACGCTTGCTTTACAAATCATTCAAATCACTGATTTGGTCTGAAGTAGCTCCACCCTGTTGACTGATCATTTGGACTCACTGCAGTTTGCTTACTATGCACAAGTATGTGCAGATGACTGATTTACATGCTTCACATACAAATACCACCAATAAACGAGTGCCATAATGCAGCACACAGATCCATATATGCCAGATTGATCACAACGTGAATTTGGCAACCGGAGGTCAAACGTTCTGCTGCTGAAATCAGTCTGTACTCACTGAAATTCAAAACACTGCTCCAAGTGTATATACAGGAATTTATATTGTATTAAACCCTACACCCTAACTCAAACCCCAGCCCATAAGGCCAAAGTATACTTCAGTTTTCAGCATTGCGCAATGCAAATTTTGTCATCAGCACAGTCTGCTTGCACTGACCGTACACTTTCCAGAGTTTCTCGATCCCCAGATATGGTCCTCATCTATGCGCATTGTCGGCGCATGGGCCTGCCATTGACTGTACTAAAAGAGTATCAATAAGCAGTTGAAGTGGACTGAGACGAACGTGTTTGATTTTCGCTCGTGGTCAGAAAACTATACTTTGAAAGGAAAAACATTCGGCTGGGCATGATCCAATATGGAATGCAGAAAAACAAAGTATACCCAGGCCTTAAAGCTTACCATCTATGGAGTAAATGTGTAATTTAATAGTGAAAATCGAACCTCCGAATCACGCTCACAATTGTTAATGTGAACGCAATTACTTCCTGGTTGGTGTGTAGGTTTGTTCCTGGATGGCAGCAGATGCCCTCACCTCGCCCCATCCCTAATCCTAACCATATGGAGCCTGTAAGGCTGAGTACCCTACCAAGAACAACCTGAGACACTGTTGTTGGTCATCAGAGTATTACATGTCTACCGTTTTATGAATACTGAGGATTTGGACATACTAATCCATTGATTACTGCTTTTGGCATACTGTATAATAGGGAAGTATGTGTACTTGGACGCAAGCAAGTGTCTCAGACTGAATGCAATCACTTCCTGGTTTCCAAGGGACCAGAACCTATGTCTCAGAGATTGTTCACACAATATGCTATCAGTAGCGAGGGTCATCATGCTTGAATTGATGCAAAAATATCTGATGGGGGATGGCGTTTGTCAGTAAATCGGCAAAATGGGGTTAAATTCAGTGTACATGAACATTCAGATGCAACATGTTGATTGCTCAGTGTGACAGGGCGGAGGGTGGGGCCGGGTCGTGATGCTACACTCCCGGACCCTAATCTGGTTAATCAGTTATATTTTAATGAAGAACTGCAGTCTCCAGTTGGCCTTTATCCCTTTCTGAGACTTGATTAGCCTGAACAGGGGCCGGGTGTGTAGCATCACGGCCCGGCCCCGCCCCGCCCTCCGCCCTCCGCCCTGTCACACACTGGTGATCACGATTGCCTGTGCACCTTATAAGCCAGCACCATAGATCCACTTCACAGGCAAATAGAAAAAAAACAAAATATGTTGGTATACAAGGAGGAATAGAGAGGAACGTAGGGCTATAATTTAAATGAAAGTGCGATGCTAAACATGTCATGTACAGTGAGAGGGACTATCGAGACCTGTTTGTCTGAATTTGAAGGGTTGTAGTCTGCCATGTGGATGAGTAGATCCACATGATGGGCCTCTCATGCTGCCTCCGGGGCCACCCCTCTAGGCTCTGCTGTACACAGCTCAGAACCGCATTATGTGCCCTCCCAGCCTTCCAGCTAATTGCTGTCCTTGAATGATTTGTCAATGGTCAGCTGCTGGATAAGCAGCTAATTAGCTCTAGAGATCAGATGTCTTGAAGTTCAATGAAGTTCGAAAGGACAAACAGACAGACATGTAGCTCACATACACTTCTTATTTTATCAGCCTCACCTAAATTGCCCTTTTTGATGTTCTTTAATCCTTCCTCCCATTTTCTGATGCCTTTTTTATGTAGTTTAACTGTAGCATTGAATTACTCACCACGCAGCTGTCAACAAATCCACCTCAACTAATAGATTAATCTCCAATGTTGCTATGTCCAGTACTGTTATGATACATTGAGGTCTATTCTAGCTTTATTCGCATGAAGGAAATGCATTAGGGACCGAGGTAATCCAGAACAGAAATGAAAGTGTGGTAAGAGAGATACATCACCAATAAATACAACCGTCTGGCTGTAAGATCTAATTAAGAAATGAAGCCTAACATATAATTTACCACCAAACAATGTGCAATCTCCCCTTCATCCTCTTAAATTGGCGTAAAATATGTCACCCTGATGGCCGACAGCAGGGGTTGATGTCTGGGTTATGAGTCCATTACTACAAACCATGTTTCCCTGTTGCCCTCTCTATTTCTAAACCGTGTGTTGAAGATGAAAAACAGGAAATGGAAAAATAATTGAAAAATGAGAACGAGCCAGCTGAAAAGACCGGCTTAGAGCAGAATGAATTTCAGTTCTGGTTCAGACTGGTTTATGCTGGTTTGGTGCTGGTCCAGCTAAACTGATTCAGTGCTATTATGTATATTTATCTTTGACTAAACCAATCACTAATCACTTTGTGGAGGAGGAATGTGTTCCAGTATGTGCCAATCCTTCTAATTATGAGCTGTAGTGGCAAACCAGTTTTAATGGAGCATTTAATGTTACATGGCTGCGATATTACTGAAGTTTATCTTGACTCTGGCTGGTCTCAGAAGAAAACATTCTTCTTCACTAAAACCTCTCTAGTGTTGTAACACTAAAGAGCTGAAGGCATCACTCACTCTAAAAGCAAGCTGAGAGTGACTTTCTGCTAAAATAATGTATATTAAATAAAAAATATAATGTAAAAAATGTTGAGCAAGGAATCGTGAGGGCTGTCTGTTTGTTGGTCGGTTCAACGTCAAATATTTTGTGGGGAATTTACATAGAAAGAATTGTGCCCACTCACTATCTGCATTGTTTTAGCACCCAATTCACTTAAGGAATTTGGCAAAGCAGGTAACGGTGCAAACACATCCAAAAAATCTGTGCTGAATGCAATTTGTATGCCGCAAATCCCCATCTTGCAGGCCGGTACGGAGTGCTATGTTGTAGAGGATGCAGTAGACTACCATTCCAGCTAACAAATGAATGTGCTTAAATGTTTTCCGAGAATGATATAGTGGTTGAGGGAAGCATAAAAAATGTTTCTTAACATGACGTAGAATGTTACATAAATTTGAGCATAACATTCCTTAAAACAAGAGAATTTTTCTTGAAAACCTAATTTGCCAAAATGTTTAAAGGGTGTATGAACACTGAGAAAATGTTTGCCTAACATTGTGAGCACTTTTATCAAATACAGTAATAATACTAATTATATCATAAGGATGTTCTATTAACATAATTTAACAACATTTGTTTGGATAACGCTCCTTTACACAACGTTGGCCAAAGTTGTTGAAACATTCCTTGTTGGGATGATTTTGAATAAATTGCATACTGGTGTGTACTGTCCTGGGGTGCATTTCCTGTGCAATGGCGTAACTCTGCTTAACCACCATAGTATGATGCATCATTGTACAAATTAACTAGTTAACCATATGTCGCACATCCCCCCCAATAGTCAAAACAATCAAGTACAACCCCCCTATTTTTCATTATTTATAGCATGATCAATGGAAACATGGGTAAATGCTTCAATGCTAATTGTAAATTATAAAAGCTAATTTACATGTACATACCCCAGAAAGCCGTTTAATGCGAAAAAGCTATTGAAGCTATCTGAAGACAGAAAAGCTGAATGCACTGTGCAGATACATTTGCAATAGATGGGTTTCCCTTTACATCAAACTTCAGGGTTCCCCCGACACATTTGAGCACATGCACACCCTTCAAAATCATATTACCGCCACTTACATGTGTGATAAAGTGCTTTCTCTTAACAGTCTTCAGTCCCTTAAATGGCTGCATTCGTGTTTACGTGATGTTTCAGAACAGCGCTTTTCTGCAAAACCTTGGATTAATCCATTTTCTAATATGCATGTAAACGTGGTCAAAATGTTGACAGAATGAAAGATATATATGGAATAATATATATAGGAGCCTCAGCAAAGTCAAATGATGTCCACACAGCAAACTAAATACTGTGAAATACTGTGCATACCTGAAATACTTTAAAAAGTCTTTGTACGTTTGTATGGCCTTGTACTTTAAAAAGTAATTTATAAAACCAACATGAGATCAGAAGTCTGGGAGGGTCTGAGGGAGGGTGGAGACAAAATGTCCAAGAGACAATCCAAAACCTGACATAATGGCAGGAGAAATCAGGGTTCAGAGGCAGACTGGTGCAGCCCCAAATCACAGCACAGATATTTATGGGAATGCTAATGACAACAAGTCCCTTTTTAATGTCAGGTCTCAACCTGTGATTGCACACTGGGTTGACTGATTTGGACATCCTGACAGTTGTAATTATCATAGTGTCTTCTCTGACAGGCAGGGGGCTGAATCTACCTCAATTAGACTGGCATATGTTCCCTCTCTCATTCACATATTCACTCAATGCTAAATTTTTGTGGTTTTGTGAAGGACAAGAAAGTACACATCCTATTGGTTATGGCCTTCAAACAGCCGCTAATGTGTGCTGTTGAGGTCAGGCCTTCAAACTGTAGCCTGGTCCATTATGTGTCCATCTACAGTATTTGCTCGGTCCAGCATTAATATGTCTTTGTGAACAATGTCTGCTAGGACAGTCTGTTCTTGTTGAGAACTGTGTGCTGGAGTTGTGTGCACAGCATGTGGGGAGGTACTGTATAGTGCCATTACTTATTGTACACAGAGACCATGTACACACACTGCAGCTAAATGTGTTCTTCACTTTTCTTCTGAGTGGTTATTTCATACATTATGTTCAAAATTTTTTTAGTTGATTTTATGAGTTGTCATAAAGTAATTCATTAGTAATTAAAGGGATAATTCAACCAAAAATGAAAATTCTGTATTCATTAACTCACCCTCATGTTGTTCTTAACCCATATGACTTATTTCTCCTGTAGAATACAAAAGAGACATTAGGCAGAATGTTAGTCTTGGTCACTATTCACTTTCATTGCATTGTTTTTCCATAATGTTCCAAAACATTTTGGGAACGTTCAAGGAAGATTCAGGATTCAACACAAGCTAAGCTCAATCAACAGCATTTGAGGCATAATGTTGATTACCAAAAAAAAAAAAAAAAGGATCCGTTCTTTAAAAACAAAAATCGAGGTTACAGTGAGGCACTTATAATGGAAGTGAATGGAGACAATTTTTGGATGGTTTAAAGCAGAAATGTGAAGCTTATGATTTTATAAAAGCACTTTAACTTAACCTCTGTTAAAACTCATGTATTATTTGAACTGTAAAGTTGTTTAAATTGTTGATTTTACGGTAAGTTTACAGATTTAGGGTTTGTGGCGCAGCATCGTCGTGAAAACAAAGTTGTAAAATTGGAAATAACTTTACACAGAAAAGGTTAGTAAGCAATTATATCACAACAAAATCATGTTAACATGCATAATATTTGTGTCTTGTGACTATACTATTGAAATAATGAGCAGTTTATTATTTATTTATAGATTGGTCCCATTCACTTCCATTGTAAGTGCCTCACAGTATTGCAGATTTTTGTTTTGCTTTTGTTTAAAAAACAAATACCAATTAATACCCACAGTAATGGGTAATTTCGGGAGAGGGTGTAAGAACCAGGCCCCCTGCCAGACCGGCCGTGGCCGGGAGGGTGAGCCCAAGTGGGCATGAAGCAGCTCTAACTACCGCCTGGAGGGTCCAGAAAGTGGTAATTAATATTTTGCCACAAATGCTGTTGATTGAGTCTAACTTGTATTGAACCAGGAATATTACTTTAACCTAAAAATAACATTCCTAAAGCATTCTCCAATCCTCCTAACATTCTGTTTCTGATGGAGACAAAAAACATTCCTGGCTAACCAGAAAAGAACATTAGGATGTTTGTTGTGGGAAAACTCTGAATAGCAAATATCGTATGTTGGGTCTGTCGACTGTGTTTCCCTTTAAAAGATGATATTAACATTGCTTAAGTTAACATTTTTACATTTAAATATGGGTTTCTCTCCCAAAATGTTTCATTGTGAATATGGCCACATAGAGTAAATTATTTACACTAATACACATCCCCTAGCAAGTGTCTAGACATACACACAATGCCAAGTTTTGCACATACATATGAATGCATGCTCACACACACGTACACTCTTGGCTTTTGCATTGCAGTACTTCATCACATAATTTCAGCATCTGAATTGGAGTGGAAAGCAGTGGGCCATTGCTCCATACTGTTCTCCCAGCAAGACTTTATGGCTGTAAACAGCATGAAGGACCACAGACCGAGCTCTGCAGGAATAGACAACAGACTAATCCATCATTACATTTGAGTCAGCTCACAAATAAGCACATTTGACTCACGCATTTGACAGAAGAGTTTAATTTTAAAATCTGGTTTCAAAATGTATGTTGGTCTCAAACACCTAGTTCAAAACCCTCTTTAATAATATACATGTATATATATATATATATGTTTTTTTCCTCCAAATTAAATTTCCACTATTTATAATTTTGTCATAGTTCTTGGGTAAATGAGCAGACATAATCAAACCAAACTGGCATAGATCAAAGCAAGGGTCAACTGTATTACAGTTTATCAATTACAATATTTGCTTGCCAAAACAATGTTTTGATATACCGTATTTGTAGGTTGCCTCTTCCATTTCTCTTGTTTAATTATTTGATTTGTGCTTCAAAAACTAGGCTGCTGCATAGTGTTTGCTCAACACTTGAAACTCTTTGAAATCTTTTCTTTTAATATGCATGGCTGTCATTACGGTGAGCTGATTTCCTCTGCCAGAATTTTTACCCAATTACCGCAAAGTGCCTCTGCCTCTCTCTCCAATCAGAGTGGCTGATAACAAACATGTCATCACACTGACATAGAGGCAGTTCATATGAGACAGAACAGCTGCCAGTTTTTTTTTCTTACAACTCTTTCCCTGTTCTCATTCAAATATTTATACTTGCTTTTATTTCATTATAATGAATGTATCATCTCTGCTTCCTGCGCTGATTTGTCCTGCAGTTTGTGTATTTGGTGATAAAAAAAAAACAGACCTTTCAACAACTGTCAGTCTACAGCTTGGAGTATTTACGGAACAAGTTTAAATATTTGTTTAATCAGTCATATTACAGATTCATAACTTTGGAAATACATGCAAGCATGTTTTTATGTGGCTGTTTGTGCAATAAGGATGAAACATCATTAAATACAGCAGTTATGTTTTACGTGCAGAGATGAAAGTAAACAAGCTGTTATTCTTTGTCGTTAAAGCTATTCCTGTGATTATTTTGCAATTACCTGTATGCTTGAATGAGACATCGGGCAACTCCGTTTACATGAAAAATGTTAACTGTCATTCGTTTGTTATGTTATTAAGCCGTTTTGTCATGCTTTTTGTCTGTTTAAGCCCAGGTAAATTGCAAGATCTTGTAGATTTACACTCTACAATATCAGGAAGATAAGACCCTTCCTCTCTGTACATGCCACACAACTGCTTGTTCAGTCCATTGTCATAACTAGACTGGACTACTGTAACGCTCTCATTGCAGGCCTTCCTGCATGTGCTATTAGACCTCTCCAAATGATCCAGAATGCAGCAGCACGTCTGGTCTTTAATGAACTTAAGAGAGCACATGTTACAGCACTCTTTGTCTCTCTCCACTGGCTGCCGGTTCATACACGTTTTAAATTCAAGGCCCTGATGCTGGCATATAAAACAGTCACTGGGTCTGCTCCAGCATACCTAAAACATTTATGCAGAGCTACGTTCCCACCAGAAGCCTGCGGTCGGCTAAGGAACGTCGCCTTGTCGTACCAAAACAAAGAGGCACCAAAACACTTTCCCGGACTTTCAGTTTCATCATACCACGGTGGTGGAATGACCTTCCCAACTCAATCCGGGAAGCTAACTCACTCTCTATCTTCAAAAAACGGCTAAAACACATCTTTTCCAAAAGCACTTAACCGGTCACTAAAAAAATATATATATATATATATATATATATATTTACATTTCTTGTTGCACTTAAATCTGTTTTGTATACTATTATGATGATAGTGAAACTTTGTAATATGGCACTTTTTGTACCACTGTCTCCCTAAGATGATTCGCTGATGTTCTTCCTCTTTTGTAAGTCGCTTTGGATAAAAGCGTCTGTCAAATGAATAAATGTAAAATGTAAATGTAGGTAAATGCGGAGAGGAAGAGGTGCTTTTTACTGATAAGTAACGACTATTTGTGTCTGAAAATGTTGAAAAGTAACCTTCAAGAAATCATATTTTCACACTTTAGACGAAAAGTACCTAGGCTGTAATTACCATAGACTAAAAGGGAATGCACACCCATATATAAATTATTGATAAACAATATGGGTTTTAAATTTTTTACTATTTTTTAATTTTAAACGATTACACCTAATACCAAATGTCACCACTCCAGTGAGTTTGTCGGTTTGTTTTGTATGTTTTGTCATTTTCTCTCCCTCATGTCTTGCAGGCACGCCCAGCATGCACGATCAGCATTTCCATGGGAACACTGATTGTTCCTGGGGAACGCTGATCATTCCACTGATTAGCGTGCAGAGCAACAGCTGTTTTCCCCTGATTCACTCCCTTCTTATGGGGGAGTTTTGTTCTCAGTATCTTTGCTAGATTGTTGTTTGATGTTGAGAACTAACCTCACTCTCTCTGCCTAATTGGTCCTGTCTCATGGATCAGTTGGTTGCCTGTGTGTCGGGTGTGTGGTTGCCTTCCAGTATTGCTGCGTGTCAGCTGGTCTTCCATGGAGGATACCTCGTCCCTGCCCACATGTCGGGAGACAAGTTCGCTCATCTCTGCTGCCCATTGTTATGCATCTCACTAAGCTTCAACGGAGGATTCTATGAATATGTTCCTGACTTCCACAACACACACACTCATCCTATGGACACATTCTTCATGGATTGCCCCTTACGCGACTATGACATGCACGCCATTGGAGATCGCTTCCCGCTGCTGCAGCCGGTGTCGGGATTTTCTACATTCCTCAACCCAGTGACTGTTCAGTAGTACTATAAATAAATCCTTTGAACTGCTCCTCTGCTCTTGGGTCTGTTTGTCTCCCTATCGTTAGTTACAGGACCATCTAGCCAAGTATGGACCCAGCGGAGGAATCCACTCTTCGCTGCACCCTCTCCCAGCAGGGAGCATTGCTGGGACGTCAGCAGGATCAAATCGCTGCCTCAAACCGAGCTTACCTAGTTTGTTCAGCAGCTCTGCCTATTTCCTGATGCTGGCCCATCTCAGGAAGTTTCCTTACCGGCTCCGGCAGTTCCTCTGGCTCTTGGACGCTTTGAAGCCTGCATTTCCCCTCCAGCCCTGTA
This sequence comes from Xyrauchen texanus, assembly GCF_025860055.1. Taxonomy (NCBI): domain Eukaryota; kingdom Metazoa; phylum Chordata; class Actinopteri; order Cypriniformes; family Catostomidae; genus Xyrauchen; species Xyrauchen texanus. The sequence continues at coordinate 6,732,854 of NC_068316.1, forward strand.
TTCAGGTGAGGCTGAATCCTGCAGCACATTCCTTTCGCAATGCTCCCTGTTCTTCACGTTGCAGCGCTCCACTTTTGCTTCAGATGCGATGAAGGTGGCCTGTGTTATTACCCTCCTCACTGGAAGTGCTGGCAAATGGGGCACTGCCATGTGGCAAAAGAGACATCACTGCTGCGCTTCCTATCAAGCCTTTACTATGGAGCTCCGCCAAGTGTTTGATCGCTCGGCTCAAGGTCGGGAGGCAGAGAGGGTTTTATCTGTACTGTCTCAAAGAGATCGAATCAGATTATGCAATTGAATTTTGCCCCCTAGCTGCTTCTTGCGAGTGGAATTACCACGCTATGTGGGATCGATTTCTGCATGGTCTTTCCAACGACATTCAGGATGAGATTTATTCTTTGGATTTGCCTCTGCGTTTTGATGACTTGGTGGATTTGGCTATCCGAGTCTATCAGCGTCTGACCTACACTGTTGCTACCGCCATTTTCCACCTACCCTGGCGGCTGATCCTCCAACTCATTCTGCCCCTCCAGTCAACTCGATAGTCTCACGGGCTGATACTGAGCCTATGCATTTCACTATGTTTTGGGTTTTGTTGCAGGATGATCCAGCGGACTAATCCGGAGTACCGTTGACATACCATGACTTCAGGGCATTCTTCTGCCGGTCCAGCGCCGCGACCCTTCCTCATTGCCCATACAACTATGCGATTGAACTGTTTCCTGGCACTACGCTGCCTCAGGGACGGCTGTATTCGCTCTCGGCTCCCGAGGCCATGAACAGGTATATCAATTCATCTCTGACAGCCAGACTCATTTGCTCTTCCTCTTCGCCAGCAGAGGCGGGGTTCTTCTTCATGGAGAAGAAGTATGGCCCTGTGTAGATCATCAGGGGCTTAATGACATCACAGTGAAGAATCGTTGTCCTTTACCGTTGATGTCCTCAGCTTAGGAACTCTAGCAGGGAGTATTCGTCTTTATGAAGTTAGACTTGCGCAATGCTTATCACCTTGTCCGGATTAGGAAGGGGAATGAGTGGAAGATGGCTTTTAACACCCATAGGGGGCACATTGAATATTTGGTTATGCCTTTCAGTTTGGTCAATGTCCCCACCATCTTCCAGCGGCTCGTGAATGATGTGCTTAGAGACACGGACGATCGTTTGTTTTGTGTTTGTCTTGATGATATTCTGATCTTCTCCCAGAATATCCAGGACCATGTTCAGCATGTCAGGCAGTTCGAGAATCGGCTGTTCGTCAAGGCAGAGAAGTGTACTTTTCATGCACGGTCGGTTCCGTTCCTGGGGTTAATCGTTTAGTCCGAGGGAGAGCGCATGGACCCAACTAAGGTTAAAGGCATCTCCGACTGGCCAACTTAGATTCTCGCAAGGCATTGCAAATGTTTCTGGTATTTGCTAATTTTTATCGGAGGTTCATAAGGAACTACAGTCAGCTTGCTGCATCTCTGACGGACCTCACTTCCACCCACACTGACCTCTGTTGGTCCTCGTGAGCTGAGGTCACATTTTCTATATTTAAGGAGCTGTTTTCTACTGCACCCACCCTCGTTACTCCCGATCTTGCAAGTCTGAAATTGGTATCAGAGCAGTCAGTGCTCCCCCTCGGACAAGATGCATCCTTGTGCTTTTTTTTCACACAGCTTAACAACAGTTGAATGGAATTCACAACATTGGCAACCAAGTATTTTTGGCTGTCCGGTTGGTCTTGGGCGAGTGGCATCATTGGTTAGAGGGTTCAGGGGTACCTTTCGTGGTCTGGGTAGATCAAAAGAACCTAGAGTGTATTCATAGCGCCAAACAACTAAATTCTAGACAGGCTCGTTGGCACAATATTTCAAGTGTTTCAGCTTCGTGCTGATTTATCACCCAGGCTCTAAAAACATCAAGCCTTACTCCCTATCTTTAAGTTTTGAGGTCGAGAACTCCACTGCCCCACCGGATACCATTCTACCCACCACTAACGTGGAGGGCATCATATCCTGGGAGGTGGAAGCAAAAATCCATGTGGCACTACAAAACAACGTACCCCCCCCCCCCCCCGCCACTTACCCAGTGGACCGGTTATTTGATCCACGATCTGCCCGGACGCATGTCCTACAGTGGGATCACTCATACAACGTTGCTTGTCATCCATGGGCGACTCGCACTCAGACACTCATTAGACAGCGATTCTGGTGGCCTTTATTAGCACAGGACGTATGTTGATTTGGAGCCGCTTTGTGCGACTACTAAGATGTTATGTGAACCCCCAGTCGGACTCTTCCAACCTCTGCCTGTCCCTTCAAGACCCTGGTCACACATAGCCATGGATTTCGGAACTGGTCTCCACTCCTCCCATGGCAACACAGTCATTTTGACAGTAGTGGACTGGTTCTCGAAGATGGACCATTTTATTCCCCTCCCCAAATTACCTTCAGCGAGGGACACAGCGGTAGCATTCATTAGCCACGTTTTTTGCATCCATGGCCTCCCGGTCGATGTGTTTTCTGACAGAGGCCCCCAATTTGTGTCAAGTTTTGGGGCAGAATTCTGTTGACAGCTGTGGGCTACAGTGACTTTGTCCTGTGGGTTTCATGCCCAGACAAATGGCAAGCTGAGCAGATGAATTAGTTAGTGGAAAAGGCCCTATGCTTCACGGATTGCCCCTTGCACAACAACAACGCACACACCATTGGAGACCGCTTCCTGCTGCTGCAGCTGGTGTTGGGATTTTCTAGATTCCTCAGCCCAGTGACTGCTCATTATTACTGTTAATAAATCATTTGAATCTCTGCTCTTGGATCTGTTTGTTTTTCTATCTATTTTTTTCTTCAAAAAGTGACAACCCTGATGCTCACAAAATGTTATGGGGTTAAATGTTGAATTTGAAGATCAGTGTGTGAATACGCAAATTGGCCGATATTCTGAAGAAAAATAAATATTTAAAAATAAAATCAGTATTTTATTTATTTATTGGTAACACTTTACAATTTGTTAACATTATATATCAGCATTAGTTACCATGAACTAACAATGAACAATACTTTTACAGCATTTAAAAATCTTATTTAAGGTTGATTTCAACAAATTGTAATGCATTTTTTAAAATCAACATTTGTATAAGTTAACATTAGTTAATGCACTATGAACTTGAACTAACAATGAACAATTGTATTTTTATTAACTAACTGTGACGAGGAGTAGGGAATGGCCGTGCCTTGAGGATACATGTATAAATTATATTGTTCATTGTTAGTTCATGATACCTAATTCATTTACTAGTGTTAAAGAAAAACCTTATGGTAAATTGTTACCATTTATTTATTTTATTTTATTTTGCAGGACACATTTAATAGAATAAAATCTGTCAAACAATGTGACTAAAATAGTAGTTAGTCATGGCTTAAAACACCATTTTCTGAGTATGACCCTATGAATTTTTTTTCCTGTCACACTGAATCATCTTTTTGTCACTTCCACTCCATTGGCCTGTTTGTGAATTTTACTAGAAATATAGCTGCAACACATCAGAAACACAAACAAGGCACTTAAATCATGTCATTGAAAGCATTTCACCAGTGTCCTTCTGACAAGAGCTCTCTCTCTCTCTCTCTCTCTCTCTCTCTCTCTCTCCCCGCCCTCCCTCTCTCTCGCTCCCTCAGGCAATCAAAAGTTCCATCACAACACATTGTCAACAACCCCCCCATCCCTATAAATCAATCCTCCACTGTCAGTGACATCAAACCCCAAATGACAGACAGTGCCATTTGCTTCCATGTCATTTGGATCAGGGGTTAGTGCTGAAAGTGCAGAGAGTTGTTTCTAAGACAAAATTAAGCCAAGACTGAAGTGGACTTACTTGGTTCAATTGGTCCGATGGTAAAATAAATCAATAAACTGAAGATGTAACCATATATTTAGGATTGTGGAGACAACATGTAATAATTTGAGAATCATCTATTGAAAAATACCACTAATCAGATTATTGGGGTAGATGTCTCCCTCAATGTCTATGAAACGAGACAATGTTCCTCCAGGACCATGGTGCTACATAAAACAACATAGGACAAACACAGAACCACATGAGACTACACAGACTAAATAGCATACTTATATAAAGTGCACGTGCAAACATGTGCAAAAAGTACGGGACAGTACAATAAATTACCAAAAATTAACAGGACAATAGGCACAGTGAGAGAAATTGCAGCACCGACCAGTATACAGTAGTGCAAAAGATGACAGTTTCTAAAAATGTCAAACGTAAACATAACATACTATGAGATAATGTTCTATGCACATAGCAGTTATTGAGGTAGCAGCCAGGTGTAAAGTGACAGTAGTTAAAGTGCAACTCAGGACACGTGTGTGTGTGTGTGTGTGTCAGCCCAGTCTCTGAGTATTGAGGAGTCGGATGGCTCCGGGGAAGAAGCTGTTACACAGTCTGGCCGTGAGGGCCCGAATGGTTTGGTACCTCTTGCCAGACGGCAGGATTGTGAAGAGTTTGTGTGAGGGGTGTGTGGGGTCGTCCACAATGCTGGTTGCTAAAAACAGTGTTTTTTGTAAATGTCTTTGATGGAGGGAAGAGAGACTCCGATGATCTTCTTAGCTGTCCTCACTATCCTCTGCAGGGCTTTGCGGTCCGAAACGGTGCAAGTCCCAAACCAGGCAGTGATGCAGCTATATCTCTGACAAAAACATTGGTTGACGAAGTCCGTTGACAAAAAACACGCTGTGGTAGGGTGGAGGGCGGGGCCGGGTCGTGATCCTACACACCTGGTCCCGTATTAGGCTAATCAAGCCTCTCAGAGGGATAAAGGTCGACTTCAGAGGATCGTGCGGGAGAGAGAGATCGTTTACGGACACGTCCGTCATATGTGTGTGTTTGTCTTTTGCTTAAGTTGTTAATTAAAATATTATTTATATTGACAAGCCGGTTCTCGCCTCCTCCTTTCCCTTGAACTACGTTACACTACATATGACGGACATGTCCGTAAGCGATCTCTCTCTCCCGCACGATCCTCTGCAGTCGACCTTTATCCCTCTCAGCTTTAGCTTTACTTTTCTTTTGCTAAAATCGATCTGTGCTTCCCTGGTAACTGGGGGCAGTGCTTCAAATTTCAGTAAGCACAGATACATTTTAGCTGAAGAACATTCAACTTACAGTCACAGAATTCAAGTGAGATCAATCTGTATTGCTGACCTGCTATAGTGCCTGCCAGGCAAAAGTCCTTTGAAAAATTATAGCACCCCTTTCCTAATCAAGCAGTATTATTTGATGTATCTTTCATATCTATAACACAAACCATGTTGGATGAGTTACATACCAAAGTTTAGGGGTTAGGAGTTTATTCAAATCCCTAACTCTAAGTATTGTCAATAATAGGGCTTCGATCTAATCAGATTTTAGAGCCAGACCATGACTCAAAACACACTTTGTTTGAACAAGTTTTTAACAGTCATGTGATTTTAACCATGTGGCTGTGTGTTCACTGTGTTGGACAAGCACTTGCAGCCTCAGTTGTCTAGTGTTGCATGGCAGGGTCTCGGTAGAGCCACAAACACACATTCAATGAGTTGGAAATCACACAGGATTTCAGTTGGAAGGGTTTCTGAAACTCTTAATGAGCTCATAGGCTGTGGAGGTTTTTAAACTTAAATCCTTTTCTTTGGTGGTTTGTGAGCTACTGGTGTTCAGATCTAGTCTTTCTATTACTTGGACTCCACTGTACCGTAAAGAGCTCCCGCAGTGTGTGGTTTAGGCTATATACTAGTTACTACACACACACACACACACATGTTGGTGCGGCTATCCTCGTGAGGACTTTCTATAGACATGATGATTTTTATATTGTATGAACTATTGATTCTATCCCCTAAACCTAACCCTTTACATTTTCAAAAAAACATTGTTTAGTATGTTTTTAAGCGATTTGAATTATGGGGACACTAGAAATGTCCTCATAAACCACATTTATGCCAAGTATAGTGAGGATGTTTTCAAAATAATGGCATAAATAATTTTTATTTACCAGTTAACTTCATTCAAATTGCAGTAAACATTCAAAAAACGAAATCAATATTTGGTGCGACCACCCATTGCAAGGTTGGTTGAACGATTGTACCAATCATCTTGTAGAACTTGCCACAGTACTATGTACTTAGCTTTCTCTATTGCTTCTGTCTCTTCATGTAATCCCAGTCTGGCTCAATGATGTTGAGATCCGGGCTCTGTGTGGGCCATACCATCTGATGCAGGACTCCTTGTTCTACTTCTGTTATTTTCTGTTTGCAAAAAGAAAATGTTTGGAAATATAAAATGTATATTTCATACTGACACACTAAAGCATAAGATACAAATTACCATCTTAAAATGGTAAATGGGGGGCAGTTTATAAAATATGCTTTACTCTTCACTACAGCCTGTACAGCTGAAAACAACTCGCATCACAACTAGCTTTTGGCGCCCCTACATGGACATAACATCCAACAACACTTTGCGCTTTGGCCACAGGGGATAATGTTTTGAATCCCAGTAAGCACAGACCAATTTTAGCTAACGAAAAGTGAACCTGCTGTTTCCGATTTCACTGTGACATCAGTTTGTCGCTGTCCCCAGTGGCTGAAGCTGGAAGTGTTGTTGAGCATATGGGCACGTCTGAGCTCCAGAAGCGAGCTGTATTTTTAGTTGTAAATTATTACAGTCAACAGGAATGCATTTTATATGAATTGTACCACCTAATCAAAACCCCAACTCTAAACCTAATCATCAATGAGGTTTAAAATGACATTTTACAGCGAAAATGCTACCTATAGTTACCACTGCTTATGTGAACACCATTACTTCCTGGTTCCCTACGGGATCAAAACTGATGTTTCAGATGTTGCTCAACCTAAAAATGGCTTACTTAAAGTTGTCTCTGCATATTAAGCTGGGATAGAATAAAGCATTTTAACATCAAAACAATTGTACACTTCAGCTAATGAGCAGTATAGTAAACGTATTTATCGAAATGCCTCATGCATCAACATTACACTGCAATATGTGGTCGTTTATAACTTTTCGTCTACAACATAGGCCTACCATTTGATAATGCATCACAAACCCTATTTTCAGATGTATGGTTGAAACTATCATGTACCATGTAACAAGAATAGTGCCACTAACCCAAGGACAATTGTGAAACCCACTAACATCTGTCGTGAAATGTGGACTAGCGAGAGATCAGCTGGCAAATGCTGGAAGGCGATCTTCAGCGAACGCTCCATGTAAGAGATTTATCTGATAAGAGGGGCAATTTAACACATCTTTACTGATTTGAGAATGTTCTCGCCTCCCTGTCCAGTATCATCAATACGGGTGCCAGTGCAAATGCTCTAAATAACAGGCTACTGATTTGCCCCGCAGAGGAGGGGAGGTCTCTGTCCTTATGAAAGATCATGGTGGTGTAAAACCGCCAACCTCACAGCGCTGTAATTGGATCTGGACATCAGTCACTGAAATGTTCTTAAGGGGACAGATGGTACAGAGATTTTATATTTTGTATTGTTTATTACACCACTTGTTCTCTGTCAAGCTGCTTTTTAGATTCGGTTGCAGTTTATCGGACCTGAAAACCTCAAGATTTGGGCACAGTAGGGAAAAATATAGTGCTCAGATGCTGCTGTTTCGTAGGTCAGGAGACTTAAAGGAGTAGTTTACCCCAAAAAGGAAAATTCTTTCATCGTGTTGTTCCAAACCCATATCATTTTCTTTTCAAGATTTATTGCAAAATGTCTAGTGTGCACTTTTCTGTAACTAAAATATATGGGCACTTGAGCTGTCAAGCTCCAGAAAAATTATTTAAAAAAGCAACATAAATGTTCATCTAAGTATTGTGAAAAATATTTAATATCCTCAAACCATACTATAGCTTTGTGTGAGGAATAGACAGATATTTAATCATTATTCACTGAAAATCTTCCCTGTTTTGAATCTCATTTGTGCTTGCTTTCAGTTGAAATACTATATGGTGCATCAAGTTGGGCTGGATAAAAATAGTGATTTTACGAATAATTGCTACAGTATCTTCATTTGAATGGTCGATTCTTAAAATCACATGATCTATCTTTATACGTTTACTTGAAAGTTTACATTTTTATAAGTTAAATAATAAATTAATAGCAATTGAATATCATTTTTCTTCATTCATAAAGGTTCCTTGTATAATTGTCTCTTTCAGATGTAAGCAGAAAAGACATTATCACTTAAATACACCCAAATAGATCCGAATCAAAGCGTTATGGAATCAAATCGAGAGTTTGTGAACTGGAATGAAATCTGTATCGATAATCAGCCCTAGCGTCAAGAGGCATCACACAAGGTTAGATGTCATGACATGATGTCATTTGACAATAGATATTTTAATATAAAGTTAATAATGAAATTTCTGACTTTTAATTGCAGACTTTGTTTTCTTCGCAATTCTGTGCTCAGTTTGACACAGTAACACATACTGTATGAAATTACTGGGGGGGTTTTCTCTAAAGAAAAATCTTAGAAGCAACATAAAAAGTCAATTACAGTCTATTTTACTTTCATAACATGACATGTTTGCACCTGAGTGAAACAGGATATTCAATAAAAAAAACTGGAAATTGATTGCAAAGTGAAAAGTGGCCTCTATAAGACAGGCAGTTAAATAAAAGGGCTTGATGGCTCAGCCAACAAGTCATTTAGCAAGATATTGCATTTCGAAGAATGATTATAAAGACAAACAATAATATGCCCCAATGAATCATTTACAATAAGACCAGGAACATATATTAAGTATGTAAATAGAGTGATTTTGATTTCATTATGACTTTAGGCAAAAGTCTCACTTTCCTCTCCATTTTAATATCATAAGAGAAACAGTTGATATATTAAAATATCTCCTTTGTGATACATTTTTCCTATAAGTTGGAGTGACAAAGAGAATGTAACAGAGAGCTAGAGATACAATCAAAATGTATCCTGTCCAGGATAATAGGCCTCTTTGCTGTTTTTATGGGGTGATCCTATGGTTACACTGTGCCCTGGGAAATAACATATTTCACTATTCCAATTTCAGTCTCCATGAGCGACTGAACACACGAGAGTGTATGTCTTTCTGTGAGCATGTCAGTGTGTGTGAGCCTTCGCCCAGTATCATGCCCAGAATGCAGGTAACCTTGGAAACTAATTCTATTTACAGAGTAGTGGATCCATTATTCAAGCATTTGGTCCAAAAGCTAAATAAATGTAATCATCATTTCTCAGTGACATTAGAGAGCTTTAAATCTAACAGGCATTTGAATACGTCGTCACAAAATAATCATGTAGTTGGGTGATCAGATTTTTTTGCACTTTGCGGACATGTACATCATGGCTGTAGGATATAGATAAAAAAAATCTACATTTAATTTATATATTTATTGATATATATATTATGCTCTAAAATGGCTTAAAATTTTGTTTTTTTGATCATTGAAGGCAATGTTGCCTAGTAGATTAAAATTGTTTCATGCAAGGTAAATACAGTTAAAAGTGTAGTTAAAATAATGAAATGCCTATTAATTCATTTTCATTTAAATACATAGTAATAAACAGCAATGATTCCCTAAATATATTCTTACCTTAACATTTTTATTGTGTATCCTATATGAAAAAGGAAAATGCCACGGGGACTGAAGCGAGCATTTTAGAGTGATGATGCAATCAACTCGTTGAATCAGAGTTATGAATTGATTCATTGTAACAGACAGTTTGAACTGATTCACGAAAATGAATCAGCCATAACACTAATGCGGTTTTGATGCATCTCACTGCTCTCAAACTTGTAAGTCACAAGAACAAATCACCACAAACAAATCATTGATTCAGAGCAATGAATTGATTCATTGAAGAGGACAGATTGAACTGATTCACGGAAATGAATCAGCCTTAACACTAATGCGGTTTTGATGCATCTTACTGCTCTCATACTTGTAAGTCGCAAGAACAAATCGACACCAAAAAATCGTTGTGTCGGAGTAATGAATTGATTAATTAAAAAGGACAGTTTGAACTGATTCACAAAAATGAATCAGCCTAAACATTAATGTGGCATTGATGCATCTCACTGCTCTCATACTCGTAAGTTGCAAGAACAAATCGACACAAACAAATCATTGATTCAGAGTAATGAATTAACACTGAGGTGCTACTTCGTTTAAGTGAATCAGTTCTTTTGGATAGTTTGTTTAAATGAACTGATTAAAATGAATGTTTCTCTTATATTTGACGTTGGGAACTCTGATTCATTCTAGTTTGTTCTTTCTTACGGTTCATGTAAATAAATGTTCACATAAATGATTCACTGATTCACTTCAGCCATAAACGTTGCCTTCTTTTTTGATCTTTATCTTTTATATAATCTAATTTTGATCAGTTATATAAAATAGGGTGTTTTATAGTTTATTAGTGTATATTAAGTGTACATGGGTTCAATTTAATGTCATACTATTTGTTTAACCCTTACGATTTACTCTTATGGTTTTACTAATATTGTAAAATGTTTTTTGGGGGTGTTTAGTTTTTGCCGGAAATCATTAACCATTGTTTTACAGTAGTAATACCGTAGTATCCATATAGCAACCATGATTTTACTACTCATAGTTGTACTTTGTGGTTAGTATGGTTTTACTACAAATACCATGGTTAAACTATAGCTACTGTAGTAAAATCATGTTTAATATGCATAAGGGACTGTCACCCTAATTAAATATATAATCAGGTGTTATTGGATTGTGCAGTATTTTTCCATTGCAAATATAAAGTGAATATTTTATATGTATCGCCCAGCCCTAATATGCGTTACATAACAAATATCAAGATGTATTTGGGAAACCCAACGTGTCATTTTTGTGCATGACTGCTTACTTACTTTTGTGCTTCTGTCTCCGTGGAGCTGCATGTTCATTCTTGTGCTGTCGTGTGAGAGTAGGTCGTTGACAGTGTGAGAGACAGAACATAATGCATCTCTGTCTCAGACGATAGCATTCACTGTCTATGTGTGTGCGGGGAGGGGAGTTGGATGACACCCAATGGGAGGGCATTCGTCAGTAGCGCTATAAGATCTCACCGCTGTTCTCTGATGTGAAGACTGACTGACTGTGCTCTGTGAGTAATATGGAAACTGCATAAACCTGAGCCCCTCATTTACACTTTCTTTGTCATACACAAAAAAACAAGCCACTCGTGTTTTAACACATATTCACTTTCACACCAGCACACACACTTACACATGGATTGCTCGTATTCTAAAATGTATAGACACAAACACACAAATAAACACACACATCTCTCACTTAAAGACACTCACACTCATATTCTAGTGAGAATTTTAAAGATGATAGTTCTAGAGTACCATTGCTGATACAATAATTTGAAAGAATCAGTAGGAACAAGTGTGTGGTATACAGTATACTGTACTATAAAAAGCAATATTCAGTCATAATTGTTTTCCCTTCAATAGCTATTTTGTAATCATGAGAAGGTCTACAACACCATGCAATATAAAATCTTAAAGGGATAGTTCACCCAAAAATGAAAATTCTCTAATCATTTACTCTTGCCATCCCAGATGTGTATGCCTTTCTTTCTTCTGCAGAACACAAACCAAGATTTTTAGAAGAACATCTCAGCTCTGTAGGTCCAGACAATGCAAGTGAATGGTGACCAGAACTTTGAATGTCTAAAAAGCACAAAAAGGCAGCATACAATAACCCATAAGACTCCAGTGGTTAAATCCATATAGATGTGATATAATAGGTGTGAGAAACATATCAATATTTAAGTCCTTTTCGATAAATTCTCTTTCCTGCCCAGTAGGTGGCAAAATGCACGGAGAATGCAAATCGGCAAAAACAAAAGAAGAAGAACGTGAAAGTGAATCCATATCTGAAGGTATATACTATCCATACTACTCATAATGCATCTGCCATATCTGGCTATGTCAGAAATAATACGTGTAGGATGGTAGTATGCCATTCCGAACTCAGCTGTGGATTTAACCACTGGAGTCTTATAGATTACTTTTAGGATGCCTTTATGAGCTTTTTGGACATTTTGGACAAATGAAACAGGATATTCATTGAAAAATATAAAGGTTGGGAGGGACTTGATTTTCTATCAGGAAGACTCGCAGACTGGAGTGACATTTAAGATCTCTCTTTGGCGTAAGCCCCGTCTGGCGGTTCGAAGAAGTTGAACCATCATATCCTGCCGGAGATAGGAGGCAGGGGCGAGGAGCCTACCCCCGTGCAGGACAGGCCTCAACCAGTGGTGGTGGAGGTTGCCGTGTTAGCACACTGCAACAGCAATGTGATAAGTGATGCAGACTTAAAAAGCATTAGCTTACATATGATTGGCTAGGAGTTACCTAGCTAATGGTCCGATGATGTACAGCTGCTAGTCTTCCCGCTAGAACTACGCTGCGCTTAGATGTATCATAAAAAATTCGGTCATGCCAGTTTGCCAAAATAATGCCTATATAGCTATTTGGTTATGGTTTTTTTAATGGCATTGGTGGGAAAGAAAGAGCAAGTAAGAGCAAGATATTATGTAAAATAGCATATTAAGTTATTTAGTTTTGGTTTATTTTGAATAAAATGCACTAATGATTAATATCACAATAATACCAGGAACATACATTTAGAGTTGTATTGAATTATATTAATTGCAATGCATTTTGATGGTCTGCTAACATACTGTAATGAGTTGTTAAGCCAAACAGATTGTCTGAAGGTAACATGTCAGACCTCTTGAACAAACAGCAATATTGAATTCATTGGCATCAACCTACAAATTACTTGTATTATACAACTCTCTTGAATACTTAATTCTGATTGGTCAACTGCTGCATTCTGCATTCAAATGTTTTTGTTTAATGACATTTAAACTGTATAACAACCAATTCCCTACACTGTTGTAGTTTCATGCTTCTTGTTTCACTCAGCATTCTCTTCTTACATAAACAAGTTTAATTTAAAATGTCATGTCCATTTATTTATTTATTTGGTAAGTAGCCATGAATAAGCAGGATAATGTTCAGCCAGCCAGTCATTATCAGAAAATCATCTCTGGCAGGGTGATACAAGACCTGATGCAAAGCGGATTATTATTGGCTGACTACATATTATCCCTTACATAGTTGTCTCTGCATATTAAGCTGGGATAGGAGGAAAGTATTTTAACATAGATATTATAAATAATATAAAAAATAGCATTTATATAGAGTTTTACATTACAGACCAAATGTCACTGAACATGATCTGAGACCTGTTGATTATCTGATATGTTTGGTCTTATTGCTCTAATTTGATAAATGACAGTTCATTGCAAGCTCATGATCTCAGTTGTTTACAGAAAAACTGTATTTGAATATCATGAAACTGTGATTTCTCTCTCTTATATAAAAATAAGAATGTCTGGTATATTTTCAGTTCACTTGTCATAATGCAAAGATTGCTTTAGCTCCAAATGAATCACTGGATATTCATATTAGTATTACTGTAAATGATTATTTCTGCTTTGAAGCTATACTAACTGCTGTGTTATACCAACAGCTGAATATTCACTAACTTGAACACGTAAATCTGGTTTGTGAGGTTGAATTCGTCCTCGCTCATGTCTCTGTTCCGCAGGGGAAGAATGACGGGGAAGACTCAAACCAGCAATGTCACTAACAAGAACGACCCACGGTCCCTCAACTCACGGGTCTTTATTGGCAACCTCAACACCGCCATTGTGAAAAAGGCAGACATCGAGGTCATCTTTGCCAAGTATGGCAAGATCGTGGGCTGTTCGGTGCACAAGGGTTACGCTTTCGTCCAATACATTAGCGAACGGAACGCACGAGCGGCCGTGGCAGGCGAGAACGCCAGGATTATCGCAGGACAACCGCTTGGTGAGTCTTTTTAGTTAACTAAAGCTGTACCATGTTCAACAAACTGACTGGCAAAACCTAACAGGGGCCTGCATTGCCTGAGGCGGATCCAGAGCGCTTTTGATTCCGCTTGTGATTCATGGACATGCAAAGTGTTTTTCAGCATTTTGACAGTTTGTGGGAAGACAAGTGTTGAATGTAAACTACAATAGAGTTCACGGCAATGGAGTTTAAAAAGGAATATAATTGAATTAGTTGATTTCTGAGCATCTAGTGGTGATGGCTTTAAAGAGTGTTTTCTCTCTTGTGTTGACATATTTCCTATTGAAATGGGAAGTTTGTACTGGACAGATGTCTATGATAGGCAACAGGTTTAAGTTTACATCACAATCGTGAACCATGATTTGCTACTTGCTAGTCTTGCTAGTGTGAGGTATTATGGTGAGGCACGTTTTCATTCTAGAGAGCATTTGATTGGACTAAAGTCTGTGTAGTGTGACATGAGTCAACAATATATTTGATCCTTTTTTTCTGGAAGAGAAAGACTATGTTTTAAATTCTTATACAGTATATACTGAATATGAATTTTGTCCATTTTTAGGAGTGTACTAGTATATATGATACAGCTTTTGGCTTTAAAGCTAAAATACATGGACTGTTACCACAATATATACATTTTGATTTAATTAAATAAGTTTAAATACAACCAGCAAAATATAACCAGAGACATTCCAGCATTTCGTTGTCTGTTTCTCTGTCAATTTCATCAGAATGTTTGTCAAGCCAAGCTCACTTAAAGGGATAGTTCTCCCAACAATGAAAATTCTCTCATCATTTAGTCACTCTCATGACATTCCAGATGTGTGTGACTTTATTTCTTCTGCTGATCACAAATGAAGATTTAAAAAATATATATTTCAGCTCTGTAGGTCCTCATAATGCGAGTGAATCGGTACCAATGTTTTGAAGCATATAAACGCAGCATAAAAGTAATCAACACGACTCCGGTGGTTACATTTATATTTTAAGAAGCAATATGATAAGTGGGGGTGAGAAACAGATCAATATTTCAATCCAATATTCAATATATTTCAATATTCCAAAAACAAAAGAAGAAGAATGAGAAAGTTAAAGTGGAAATAAATATTTAAAAAAGAAAAATCAATCTTGATCTGTTTCTCACCCACACCTATATCGCTTCTGAAGATGTGGATTTAACCACTGGAGTTGTATGAATTACTTTTATGTTGCATTTATGTGCTTTTGAAGCTTAAAAATTTTGGTACAAATTCAGTTGTGTGTACCTATAGAGCTGGTACTCTAGATTCTACTGTTTTCAGCAGTAGAAAGAAAATCATACACATCTGGGATGGCATGAAGGTGAGTAAATGAGTATATTACAATTTTTGGGTGAACTATCCTTTAATTCAAGGTGTGTGTGTGTGTGTGTGTGTGTGTGTGTGTGTGTGTGTGTGTGTGTGTGTGTGTGTGTGTGTGTGAGTGTGATCAGTCAGTGGAATCACATTGTACAACGGATTTAAAATTCTGCTTAAAAACTCACATACCTGTAACCAGAGAAGTAAAGCAAAGAATTCTGGGCCCCCTGACTGTCTATTGCTCTGGGCCCTTTACCTATTAAAAAATACAGTTTTGAATTTGTTGTGGGCCCCCCTGGACCTTTGGGCCCCTAGAATCATTATCACCTTTCACCCCACTAGCTACGGCCCTGTCTGTAACCTCCTGAGACCAACTGTATTAAAACAGGAGGCTCAACACATTATTTCTCCTTCTCTCCATCCTCATTATCCCATTGGCCTGCTTTAAAAACATTGTTTTATGTTTGCATTGGAAACATTTTATGCATAATGCAAAATACAGCCAGGGGAGCCTCATTAGAAATGGCAAGAGGTATGATTTTGCTGGAGGTCAGGCTGTAAACATGCGCAAATGCTCCACAGGAGAGGATTTTGCTAAATTAGTTTTTTTTATTTAATTAGATGTTAAAGGAAACATGAAATCAAAATTAACCCTATTTTGTTCCGCAACTCATATTCTTGGTTTTATTGTCAACGATTCATGCACATTATTACAAGGTGCTAAACATTTTTGTAACCTTGCTCAAAGTGTAATAACTTGATCTGCCTCCAAAATGGTTTTCTTTTTCCCGGCCTCAGCCTCTTCTGATTATCATCACTGCCGCTATCGCCATTGAGAATGATCCTTATGGATTACAAACACGAGATGTTCTGCATGACCGTGTGAATGCTTAATTTATTAAACAGGAAAGAAGGACTGATTTTCACTTCAAGTAAATTGGTAAGTGCTTTTTGCATTATTATAGCAACATCAGGAGTTCATTTGGCTGCTTGAGCATTCAGTGTCGTATCAAGTTTGGAAAAGTGGCGCTGCGTTCCATTCAACTCAGAAAGTCGGATTTTACAAATTCCTACAAGGAATAGTGCAATGAAATGCATCTTGAAGTCAGAATTACAACATGTAGGCTCGTGCAGAAATTCTCAGCTCCGATTTTGCCGAGATGCAGGAGCAAAATTTGAGTACGCAGCATAACCGTGTACCCTGACAAAACGACATTTAAATCGCAAATATTATTAGATAGATTTTTCCAGGTATTACAGACCTCCTTGGTAAATTCATATGAAAAATAATGATTTTGACAAAACAGTCATGCTGCAGTTAAAATTAGACTTGCTTGAGCATTAAGTGTATTTTCAAGTTCTGGCTTTTGTGTGTGGACGTGTTTTAAAATGTCAATTGGTATTACTTGTTGACTGCCATGTAATGTATGATGGGCATACAGCATCTTATTCATTGTGAAACTGTGTTTTCTTAAATGGCACGAATCGCACCAAAGGCCTAGGCTTAAAATGCATGGGCCGTGGCTGATATATATATATATATATATATGTATGTGTGTGTGTGTGTGTGTGTGTGTGTGTGTAGCAGCAAGTGGGGGAGCACAGATGAATGTTTTTGGTGTCTACTTTTGCTCCCAAAAGCTGCTCAAATTACTACTCAAACAGTTACATTTCTAATTGAAAATAATTAAAGGAATATTCCGGAATCAATACAAGTTAAGCTCAATCGACAGCATTTGTGGCTTAATGTTGATTACCACAAAAATGTATTTCGACTTGTGCCTCAAAAGTAACAAATTATAGTTACAGTGAGGCACTTACAATCTCAATTCATCGAGATGTTAATGGGAAGAAACAGGGATGTTCGCAAATGTCCCATGAACCTGGTTTTCAGTCCGTTTCGCCAGGATTAAAATGGGACCTGTGGCGAATGTCCAAAATGGCCTGGGAACATCCTGCATCGAAATTGACAAAATTAAGCAAATGCATACCTAAACTGTTGGTGAACATCCCCTGTTTGCTGAGATGTTTCCTGTGTAAATTTATATCCAATTTAACCACTTTGTGATGTAATGCCTGCCATAAACCCTGCAGTCCCTGTGAATGATGATTTAAACAACTTTACATCTCAAATAATTCAGGAGTTTTAAAAGAACAATTAATGTAAGTGTCTTTAATATTATATGCTTCACATTTCTGCCTTGAAACCCTTCAAGAATTGTCCCCATTCACGTCCATTGTAAGTGTCTCACTGTAACCACGATTTTTGCTTTTATTAAAGGGGGACGAGATTGACGACGATTGATAATTTGTACATTTATTAAAATGTACTAGTGTTTTAGTCTTAGTGAAATCAGTACAGTCTTGTTTTTATGCAAGTTGTCTCCTGCTCTGAATGCATCTTTGCTGCGATTCTTCTTGGTTCTTTCTCCCGGTTCAGTCAGTGGCTCACTTAGGCTGATGTACGATCCCGGTCTCATTCCTAATCTCCTCGTAGTGCAGGCCCAGCATGTGGACTAATGTTTAAATGCTGATATACTCCTCTGGCTAAACAACGAAGGTGAATTCCTTCATTACCGCAGGTCTGCTCTACACCCCCACCCCCCTCCTGACCTGGCAATAGCCTAATGGAAACCAGTCAAACGCTGCAGATACCATCACTCTGCTCGGCTGCGATAACACACAGCTCACTCTCCTTTAGGAGTCACAACGACTTCAGAGAGAGCCTGGCTGGATGTTACATATTAATGTTTCCCAGCACTTCTTTCTGATAAGCAGTGAGGAAATACACAGGTATGCACTCTCAGTCGAACACATACATTCGCAAACATATATCTTTATAATGCATTGGGCAACCATTTTTGGCATTATATCCAGGACAAAAAGTTTCGGATTCTTGTTTATTTCCAAACCAGCCAGTGATTGAATTGTTGAGCCAGTGTTGAAGGGAGGTGTGTGTCGTTGAAAGATGCTCAGCCTGAGTGGATTTCGACCTCATTAGTACTCTAGGAATTTTGTGTTTTGATGGAGTGCTGTATAAAATTGCATGATAAGCAGTAATCCTAAATTATTATTTTTTCACACATGTCAATGGAAGGTGAATTGGATATTTTACAGGCCATGCACTTTTATCACCAGCTTTTCTTTACTAAAAAATATTTGTGTCCCTATGATAATTAATTTATTGAGCTGTTTTATTCCAAGGGGTTCACCTGGAGAGTGCTATTATTAAGCATCTCTTTTCATCTCAGTGGCAGTTGAAGTATGGCACCTGGATGCTGCCATCTTTGCTTGATGAGCATTCAGCTTTGGAGCGATTTAAATGCCATGTGACTGATCACTCTACGGTACAGCGTATTAAAATAGCTTACTGGAAACAGGAAAAAACAGACAAGAAAAACTGTATTTACTGTATTAAAGAAATATTCCAGGTTCAATGCAAGTTAAGCTCAGTCAACAGCATTTGTGGAATAATATTGATTACCACAAAAAAAAATAAAAAATTGACTTGACAAAAATCTGGGTTACAGTGAGGCACTTACAATGGAAGTTAATGGGGGCCAATTCATAAACATTAAAATACTCACTATTTCAAAGTGTAGCCACAAGACATAAACAGTATACGTGTTAACATGATTTTAGTGTTATTAAATTGCTTACTAACCTTTTCTGTGTAAAGTTATACCCAATTTTACAACTTTGTTGCCATGACGATATAATGTCAATGTGGTGATGGGGGCATGATTTGAGAGGCAGCTTGTGAATGGAGAGCGAGATCAGGAGATGAGAACCTGGCAATGATTGTCTCTAACAGGGCATTTGTTATTGCAGTGAGAGTTGGAGATGGATTTAAGAGCGAGCCAGACGCCAGCGAGGGAGAGAGAGAGAGAGACACATGCGACAGTGTGGTGTCCCCGGCTCAACCTTATCTCTCTCTCCCACTGATTGGGGCAACTCAGCGCTAGGCATGCATCCTCACGGCCCTGTCATGCCCTCCTTCAACAAACACTAAAAACCTAAAATGGCTGTACAAATTATGATTTATAGCTCAAATAATACATGAGTTTTAGAACAGAAGCACTAATGTAAGTGTTTTTATAAATTATAAGCTTCACATTTCTGCCTATTAAACCCTTCAAATATTGTCCCCATTCACTTCCATTGTAAGTGCCTCACTGTGACTTCGGATTTTGCTTTTTTAAAGAAAAGAACAGACAAGTCGAAATAATTTTTTTGTGGTAATCAGCATTATGCCACAAATGCTGTTGATTGAGCTTAACTTTGTTAAACCCGGCTTATTTTTTGCAATTTATATGTTGCTTCATATGTTATATGTTGATTTATAGGCTATAGGCTTTTTCTCCACATTTGTAGTTGTGGCATTTAACTGCTCAAGGTAACCAGCCTTAGTTCTGTGCATATCTGTGACAAACAGTATGGATACTTGTGTTTCTTGTCTCGGTGTCTCTGTGAAACAGCACCCATCATAAAAACATTGTGCTTCTATTGCTTACATATTCTTCAACATGTGTCACCACATTGATAATCTTCTAATGATACATTTTCCATTAAGGAAAAGACAACTTCAGAATGTTTAAAATACCTTCATGTCTTTTCATACGTGAGAATCCATCTGTGCATTTATGGCCACAATAGTGTGAGGAATTGAATTTTATTTCATCACTTTAAAGGTTATATAAAGATCAGTATTGCTGAAAGCTATTTCTTCCATTATTATCAGATGATGTGCAAATCACAACTCGGAGAGGAAAATAAATTACTGATTGCCAATTAAATTCACACTCGGTCTCATCTTACTGAGCTGACATCTTTTATTAGCGCATGCTGAGATCTGCTGGACATGAGCCTGAGATTTTGAACAATTTTCACTGAGCAATTGCTGTTTCTTATTGTCATCAAATTGATCATTGTAATGCCTGTTTAGCAGAAAGGCGCTGATTAATCAGTAAACCTGGCTCTTGTTTTAGTGCCAAACACACATCATCAGCACCTCTGCTTATACACACACACACACAAGTTGTTGGTTCATTTTGAGTGGGACATGAATGAAAATTATGATTACTCAGATTGGCATGAATTCACTAAACTGAACAGATTCAGGTTCAATTACAGATTTAGACAATGATTCCAACCAATAACTAAGGAGTTCATTAGTCTTTTTGACGGATTAATTAATCATTAATCATCATGAATAGCACTGCAGACTATAGGTACTATAGATTCATAATTGCAAGAAACCACTACATTACAATCCCTAACTACAAGCATCCTTACCACTGGAGTATTAATCTAGAATAAGAATCTAGGTTGAGAGACATTTCTTGCCCTGCCAAGCTTTATCTGTTATCTCTCTCACTCACTTTTGGCTGGGAGAATTTGTATTTGAGATATTCTGAGAGATATTCCGAGAGAGAGTGAGAGAGAGAGAGAGAGAGATGTGTGAGAGAGAGAGAGAGAGAGAGAGAGAGAGAGAGAGAGAGTGTGTGTGTGTGAGAGAGAGAGTGAGAGAGAGAGTGTGTGTGAGAGAGAGAGAGAGAGAGAGAGAGAGTGTGTGTGAGAGTGAGTGAGAGAGAGTGTGAGAGAGAGAGAGTGTGTGTGTGTGAGTGAGAGAGAGAGAGTAGAGAGAGAGAGAGAGAGAGAGAGAGAGAGTGAGAGAGTAGAGAGAGAGAAAAAGATTTTTTGTTAATTCCTTTTTGTTTTTCATTTTCTGGGTAATAAAAGTTCTTGTTCCACATCCTGATTAATTATTGATGGAAGTATATAAGACCACATTTGAAATTCTGGCTTTGTTCTCTCTCTGAAGCTGACTCATGTCACTATTTCCCTCTGAGACATGACCAAAAACAGAAGAATAAACAGAAGAAACACTTAAACATGCATAAATAGACAACTCCAGAAAATACAATAGTAACTACACATTTATTACACTTTAGTAACAATGTAATAACAACACACCAATTTTCTTGCCAGTATGTTTTGATCAGATCATTAGTGAAGTTTTATTTCATTCGTTATTCTTTAATAAATTCCATTTGTACATAGTTGCGGACTGAGAGCCTCCGAATTTTGGGGAGAGTATGCTTGCGTTCTTTTTTATTATTATTATAATTTTATTTTTTTAAACTTTTGTTTTTATCCTGTTCCTGTTCAATAAGTTGGCCTAGAGTAATGCGGCAGTGTCGAAGTGACCGACTTGAAAGGGAACTCAACATCAATAGTTGTGTTTAAGGAATATTTACAGCTGGAGGGCAACATTTATGATCAGAAATATCAGAGCAGTACATTTACTTCAGAGCCTCTGTTATTCACCCTGATTTTACTGTAGGTAAAGATAATTTTGGTTGCCTTATTTTAGCTAAAGCTGTTTTATGGCTTTACTACCACAATAAAGACTTATTGGAAGCATCATCTAGCAAACTTAAGGGGCTCGAAACTGACACAATGAATGAACAGAGACAAATCTGTGTCTGGATTTGCCATGGCAACTAAAGAGAGGTGTAATTATCCCTTTTCCTACCTGGCTCCTTCCCACTCTCTTTTAAAGGCCAGTTACATGTCAGTCCAGATGTAGAAATGGGAGAATAGCTCACTTGTTAATGAATACAGTTAAAGGTATATTCAGACTAAGAAAATTGAGTTTAAATGAGAGAACAGACATTGTCTCTGTATGAAGTGCACTCCCAGACTTTATGCATGTTTACAATAACACACTGGCAACACTGATGCTGTATCCACACAAATAACTGTCAGTTTAAAATCCAAAAACATTTAAAAGCTGAAGTGTGTTACTTTTTTGGTTTTAAAATACTTTATCCTATCCCAGCTTTATATCCAGAGACAATTATAAGTTAGCCATTCATGTTAATTTAGTTGAAATCTGTAAAAACTGTGTGTCTGTGGCACTATAACAAATTTATTTTAAGCAAACCATCCATACTGATACAACTAGGATTCAACCAATGGCGTGAGTTGGGGGTGGGACTATATGACTATCTATCAACAGCAGACGAGGGGTGTATTCGGAAAGCTGTTTTCTATTCTGCGGTGC
Organism: Xyrauchen texanus; assembly: GCF_025860055.1. NCBI lineage: Eukaryota > Metazoa > Chordata > Actinopteri > Cypriniformes > Catostomidae > Xyrauchen > Xyrauchen texanus. Next base: position 6,755,224 of record NC_068316.1, read on the forward strand.
TAGTGGTGGGATCCTAGTGGGATCCACAAAAACATTGTAAATGCTAAGAATGAACATAAATCGTTGATTTATTCATATTCCAATACATTTTTAACAATACTTTTTGTAAATGTTAATATATTAGTTAATGTATTATGAACTAACAGGAACCATCAATGAAAAATGTATATTAAAGAAGACTGCAATAATGTTTATTATTAGTTCATGAAACCTAATGCATAACCAAATGTTAAAGTGTTGAACCTGCTTGTGTTGAAGTGTTAACCTGAAATGTCAAAATAACACCCAGACATTATGAGTAGATCAAAGAAAACACATTTTATATGACATATCTGCATAATTCTTCAGCCTTGTTTTACTTAGGAAGCAGTTTTGCTGCATTTTAAGTGACTGGATCCTCTGATTTCTGGTTTTGAGTCTAGAAGAACATTTTTGAAGTATACTACTGTGAGGCTGTTGTTTACTTCATACAGCCAACAAAGAACTTCACTGTACTGGGTTTGTCTTTGAACACCTCAAGCATCTTGTATTCCAGCTCTCTCAGACCAAATATTTCAAAGGTCAGACAAGGCCAGGAAACCATACAGCATTCTTGCTTTCTTATATTTATATATATATTTCTTGTCAGATTTTTTCCAAAAGTGTTTCCCTCCGGCCATTTAGTTCCATCCGTGGAAACATGAGTATTGATTGTGGTTCTACTACTTAGCCTTTGCACAAGAATCCATGGTACTGACCACAGGCTCTCATTTTGGAAAAAATTTACAGTATTATCTGATGCTAGGAAATAGTGTGGCCGTATCTTATAGAACTTCTGTCATGAGATGGATAGTTCTGGATTCAAAATCTGTTTAGATGAATTGTGAATAAAAGCGCCGCAAAATAGGCAACATTTGCACAATTGTTATATTGCTTGGCCAATGTAAACAGACAGCATTAAGGTTGATGAACTGTTTCTTAAAGGGATAGTTCACCCAAAAAATGAACATTCTGTCATAATTTACACATCCCCATGTTGTTCCAAACACATATGACTTTCTTTCTTCTGTGGAACACACAAGTCACTCTTTTTTCCATACAATGAAAGTGAATGGTGACTGAGGCTAACATTCTGTTTTACATCTCCTTTTGTGTTCTTTGGAAAAAGAGAGTCATATTGGTTGGGAACAACATGAGGGTGAATAAAATCATCCTGACTTGAACAAGAGCCAATAGCATTCATAGGCGGGCCGTGAGGAACATATAATTGGTTTGACCCACTGAATGAACCTGTCAGTCATTTCATTTGTGAACAAACTGAATGTCCTGGTGCACTCGTTCACAAATGAAATGAAATGAACGAATCAGTCATCTTGTTCGTCAATGAGGATCTGCTGACCGGCTGAATGAGAGGAGAAGCTGCATGTCATCTTTCAGTTTGTCAATCGCTTCAACTAGAAAAGGGGCCAGATTAATTATGAATAAAAGTGAGTGATGATCACACATTACAATGACATGCACTTTCCATTTTTGGCTGAACTATCCCTTTAATTTGAAAATTTTGTTTGTTTGGTGTCATTGGTGTCTTTTATATTGTTTCCTATGAGCAATAAGCAACTCAAGGTATTGAGTCACAATCATTTTACCATGGTTAACATTGCCCGTAAGCATGGTAAAATCTCTGTAATGCACAGCCTTACATGGCTTATTGATTTATTTAAAATTCTGAGGACATCATTCTGAAATTGTTCCTCCTAAACTTTGTTAACCCTGCCTGCAAAAGATTCTCCTAATGATTATGGGTACTGATTAAGATGAACTGTCGGTCTCAGTTTGACCTTCAGCTACATTGGCTCAATCATTATAAATTGTCTTCAAAATTTAAGCCTTGTGAGTTATGCAGATTGGAAAGACATGGGGCTCGAAAGTCTGCGGCCACACTGAAAATCTTGGATTCAAAATCGAATTTAAAGTTGGAAATAAACTAAAGTAAAAATAAAGGTTTTGAGATTTATAAATACATAACACAAATAACGTTATGACAAAATGAATAAAAAATATATACGATTCTGCACCATTTTTGGGTCACTCATCAAATAAGCAAATTTATCACATCTACCATACAAGATGCTTATGGCTCATAGTCTTTGCATATCATATTTTGTTAAATCCATGCCAGCTCAAATGCATGTTGTCTTAAAAGCAAAAGGGCGATACCAAAAACTGTTCTAAGAAATTCTGAAATGAATGTACAATTACATTTCAGCTTTTCACTTGAATTGTTATGCTGAGTTAGAAAAGTGCATTAGAAAAATTCTAAATAAAAGAATTTTCACTATAGTGTTTTCAGACCTTTGGACTCTATTCTTCTGACTTTATTTAATACTTCAATATGAAAGATTGAACTGAACCGGGGCTTAAATCCTCATGTTAGCTTTGGTGTCCATAGCATGTGTTTCCCCCAGGTTGAGTGATACTCTCTCCCCAGGCGTGTGCAGGCTGTCCTGTTGGTGGGTTGTTTCTGTTTGTCCTTCTCCATATTGGCCTCAGGGTCCTTCAGTTCAATCTCTCTCTATGTGTGAATGTGCTGAAGTGAGCTACAGAGCAGATCTGTGTTTGTCGGCTCAGTGCCATGTCTGTTCACACATATGTTCGGCTCACATGTGCCAGTATATGCCATCCAGAACACTGCAAATTAAAACTAATTTGTATTATAATAATGATGCATTGTTTAAAGAAAACGGAAGAGATTATTCCAATGAAATCTGTCAAGAAAATGTCCTGGTTGTATTAAGCCACAAATAAAAAAAAAAATTATATATATATATATTGCATAAATAAGCTAAAACCTGCATTTAGGACATTAAGGCTTTTTTGCAATGTGAAATTATTTTCTGGACACTGTAGACTCAAATTCTCATTACCGCAATGTGTCTGGACGTTTTCCTTTTACCATTCCCATTGTTTTCAATGGTGATTCTTATTACCATAACTCCATTATTATAATTGTATGTTGCATAATGCAGTTTTGCATTATTTTTGACATTTAAATCAGCAAAAATAAAAGGTAGTATCAAGGGAGTATTACAATGATGCATTAATAATTTACAATAATGTCAAATGTGCATATGAGCAAAATTTGATTTCTAATTTGTTTCTTTTCATTTTGATTTTGATTAAAACGAGACCAGGACATTTTTGTGAGATTGTCTAATATCTTTAAAGGAATGGTTCACACGAAAATAGAAATCACCCTCATGTTGTTTCAAAGTCGTTTGATTTCATTCTTTCATTGAACACAAAAGGAGATATTTTGTTGAATCATCAAGCTGATCTTATATCACGAGAGTAAACGCACCCGCTTTGCTTCGGTCAGGCTGCGCAGATGACAGCCTACATCCAGTTTTTCATTTGTTTCTTTTTGCTTTCAGAACAACACGTGATTTAATAAGGAATACAGCACTATTACTATTTGAGATTTCCAACCCAGCATACAGGTACACCCAAGGACAGAGTAAGACCTGAGAGGTCCATGGGCCGGTACACCATGGAGGCCCCCCCATGACGTGACGACGTTCACCTGTATGTGCTACGGGGCGCTTGGCAGATTTGGTTAGATTTTTCAAATAGAGAGAAGAAAAGTTTGTAGCAGTGTCTAACATGGCCAATTATATGTACTTTTTAATTATGAACCAATCCAAAGTCATGCGTTATTAATAGGAATGTGTACGGTATTCAAATACCAAATTCACTATTCGGTTATTATGCACGTGTTTAGAGGTTATAACCGTTCTCACGCTCATATACTTTTCAGAAATAAAGGGGACATGTCTTTATTTACCATACAGTAAAATCACCAAATCACCTCATTACATTCGTACACATGTTTAGTGTTGTTAGTAAGGGAGTCAGGATGTCAAACATAAAATATATAACATTGCAAGTATTTACAAGTCACATCTTGTTCAATGTCCAATATGAGTGTTTTCAGATGATACAAAGTCATTGTTTTTCCAGTATGCCTTGTATGTGTAGAAATATGATTTACTAATCCACAATGAATCATATGGAGGTGGCTGACATCAGGTCGTCTTTTAAAGGATATAAGATGGCAGGCGCATCACTTTCTCAGATATAGTCCCATGTAAGATCCATATATACCACTATTCCTCGAGATAAAACCAAAAAATCCCTACGCAAGGAAATATATATACACATCGATAATAAACAGACTTTTATAACATAATATAACACAGTTTTTAATATCCCAACAACATTTTCTAGAATAGTCACCAAGATCAAATTCTGAGAATCTAGAGTTTACGCTTACCTACTCAGGGTTGACCAGGAGAATTTATATTCTTCAACCTAGGATTTCAGGAGAACATGGATTGCCAAACTCAACTCTCTCTTCTTCTATACCTCTTTATATCTACATATGCTTCTACTATTCTACACTTCTATCTGTCGCTCTTCATTGTCTGGTATCTGTAGAACATCTACTAAAGCATAGTGAAAGGCTTCAGACTGTTACAAGTTCTTTAACCTAATCGGAGTCCGATGGTACCCAACAAACCATCAGGTTTTGGGCCAGTTTTTCAAGCAGGCTATAGGGCGAGTTGCGGGCTGTTCACACCTGCGTCTGTACTGTTTATAAATTGTTTTTCTATGTAAACACGCACTATTTGATCATTGCGCCATGCCATAACTCTAGAACGTTGCATTTGTTAGACACTGCACCTCTTAAGATCCTTGCCATTTTTGGGGATTTCCACCTGGATTTGGCCTACCCAAATTAAAAAGCTTCCTATTCCCACATACTTTGGCCTAAATACACAGTTTTGGTGTCATTTTACAGGAAACCCTTTGAAGTTGCATAAAACACTGCTAAAAATAAAAAAAAATTAAATATATGTTGTCTGAACAGTAATAACCCTCCTAAAAAAAGAGGCGCTTTTTGATTTGTTTTATATAAATTCATTTTTGAAAGTTATAACTCAAGCCCTGTTTGCCCTAGCAGCATGCAGACAGTTTTGGCTGTTTCCACTAGATGTCAGCAAATACCTGAAAAATTTTGTCTGTATCATGTTTTATTTAATATCTATTTAAATGTATCTGAAGGGAGGAATATTACCTTTTTTTTGGTGTACTTTCCGCCTACCCAAATCTAAAGTCTCCCCATACCCATATACAGTGCTATAAATGCAAAATCCCAGTGTAATTTTACAGAAAACCCTTTGTCATTGCATAAAACACTGTTGAAAGTGGTAAATATGCGCTCAGGTGTCTGGTGAGACGCTGTCTGTGTGTTTTATGACGTAACCTACCTAGTGATCACTTCACAGTCAGGATGCAATATCACAGCCCCTGATTGGTCTATTTGATCTTGAGAGACATTGCCGGAAAGCGGAGGGTCTAAGCTTTACGGCAATATATGCTTTATCCGGATCGGATGTTTACATATTTTCCTGGATTGTTGAATATCATATAACATTACTTTGTGGTGTTTCTGCACTCGCGTGACATATCGAGGGATTACTTGGGCACACAACCACAGAAAACACTGAAAAACGGCTCATTTTGCAGAGAATAACCTAAGGTAAAGGATTATGTAGCATTTGTGGCTAACTGTGCTGTCTAGTGCGAGTAGCACGGCAAATATTCAATAATTTCACTTGTATGTTTACAAATGTTGATTGTATACCTCATGATTCATTCGAAGTGTATTAGATATGTGATTATACCTCAATAAAAAGACTTATTGGAACTTCTTACTGGCAATGAGAGCTTTCATTTGGTTTGTACATGTGCGTCATATTTGAGCGATATGAGACATATATTTATTCAAAAACGCACATAATTATGACACGACTTTTGATGGGTGGAACTATGTAATTTATTGTAAATAAGTTACTTACTGTAAAACAAATGCCAAAGTGATGCATATCTCAAGAATGTAGACATTCTAAGCTTTCAAATGGTACCAGATATGAGCTCATAACTCCTCCTCATACATTTAAAATTTGAAGTACATTATTACTGACGTCATTTTAAATCCCGGATCCGGGATCGTGGATTTTAACATAAGTTAAAAATAACTTTAATATTTACAAAAGCATCTCAAGACACCTGTGTTCTGTTTCATAACTTGTTATGCATAACTTCTGATGAAGTATAGCAGTGATAAACAGTGTGCCCCCAATTTCCATGTATTAACAATATAACCATTCGTGAACTCTTGCGGTTAACCAAATATTACAAAAGGTTACCGTGCACATATTTAGGGTATTAAGGCACCTTTCTCTTTATCATTAAACATTAAATGCATGCAGAACTTAAACATTTTAAAGTCGTCCATACTGTTGCACGATTTCTGTCGCTTATAACTTAAACAATCAGCTTTGTAGACAGCCTAGATAAGCTGCATGTTATCTTTCTGTTTGAAAGCGTTTTGTGAATCAAAGGCTATCCTCTGTATTCCTTCAAATAAATGCACTGCACCTTTGAGACACAGATTCCTTGAGCGCCCACTCAGTGTGCCTGTGCTCGTGCTACTGTAGTCCATTACGCATTCAGCCGAACAAATGGTATTTCACATAAGGCTGACATTTAAGTGGATTCATAATAGATATCTCAAAATAAATCAATAATTTATTTAGAGCTCGGGGCCCTTTTGGGTTTAGAGGCCCCTGGGCAATGGCCCAATCAGCCCGGTGGTTCATCTGTCCTTGGGCAAACCCTCCTTAAATCATGGTCACTCTCAAAATTACATTAAACGATTACAAGAGAAAACATAAACCCACATCGTGGGGTTAAAACATCGTTTCAAGTGTATTCAAAATATTAATTAAACCTGGAAATAAAGTTTTACTTCAATAGTCAAACACATCACTCGTCACACTTGAATAGTGTTTAGCCTCCTATTCAGCTGATGGAAACATGCTGTGTGATCATGAGGAAAGATTACATCAAGGTGAAGACTGAAATGCAGGTGTGAAAAATTTCATATAAATAAAATAACCTACTCCTCTCTCACTGTTGCTTGCGTGCTAGTGATTACATGATTACAATTACATTATGTAAGAAATATGTAAGAATCCACACAATTTTGTGATCAGTAATCAAATAAGCAAATTTGTGACTAACTGTGGTCACTTATTTTGTACAAAAGTACAGGTTTTCTTTCATTAAAGCACTTAAAATGCTCTGTCAAAAGTCACATGCAGAATCGTGATTATATTTTTGTCCATTGACCAGGAAAATAAAAAATGGCACTCCATGTCAAAAAGGTTGCTGATCCCTGATCTAAGTGCTGCTACTGATTAGAGAGAGAACATTCAGACCATCATGCAGTTCCAGGCACTGATTTCTGAAGGCATAATTCTGCACTGAAGAATGATGAGCTCTGGTGATGGATGAGGAGCCTCAGGGCAGCAGAAATTCTCAATCGCTACCGCGAGCCAGAGCATGTGTTCCCTCGATGTGGTGTTGAGGATGCTGTACTGCTCAGTTGACTACAAAGAATCTTACGCTTGCAGCTACAGTCAGACTTGGGTTGCTAATGACATCTCCAGAGAGAAGCACCAGTATGAGACAGTTAGCGGAGCCCCGGGATAGAGAACGGCTGCTTACAAATATCTACAGCATACCCCATGATGTGAAGCCCATCTTCCATGCTCAAGGTTACAGCGGTTCCAAACTAATCAGAGTTTATGACATGTTTGGTTCCCTGACATTGTGAGAAATGTAAGATATTGAACTAATTGTTGAAGGAAGCAATTTATACACCAGTTCATACACATGCGTGAAGAATTGTATAATTCCAGCAGATCCTGTTTGGAACTGTAGAAGTCAGATGCAGAGATACAGAATTTATCATGGGTCAGTACTGAGGTATCTCATTAGAATTTGAACCTAAAATGTTTTTTTAATATTCCATAGAAAATTTTGTCTCATGACAACAAAACATAATATATCGTACAACTTGGAGTTGTTTAAAACGATACTATGCAGGCATAACATTTTTGCTAGCCTCCTATCCAACACTTTATTAGGTTTAAGGTTCGGGTAGGGGTTACAATTGATGATAAGGTTTGGGTTAGAGGTTGACTTTAGGAAGGGGTTAGGGTTGGGTAAGTGTAGGGTGAGGGTGAGGGCAAAAACATTGCAACATCCGTTGTTGGTTTGTTTATTTTTTCTCTGTGGGTGTAATAGTCATGCATTTTTGTTCTAACGATTTCGGCAACTTATGTGATTTTTTAATGAGACCGGAATGTCAAAGACACTGACATGAACAATATTAACATATTAATATAATTTGAAACATACCCATTTTATGCATGTTTGACTTTAGAGGCATAAATCTTTATGAATACTCTGATGAATAGTCTAAACAGAAATTCACATGTGAACGTTTTCAATACTCAACCAATACTACAACACAATCTCATAGCAAGACTATATGAAAGATGGAGAAATGTTATCCAAAGACTTTTTAAATGTTACATTTTTGTATGACATCCAGATGTGACTAGTAAAAGTGTAATTTGCAGTTTTTGTATTAGTCATTAAATTAAAACTTTTAATCAAATGAATTACGTGGTGTGCTAATTAATTAATCGTAATTAATTGCATATATAAATATTTGCTGACAAAGCTCCTCAAATAACAATAATTACATATATAAAGATTAAATAATTATAAATAATTATAGTTATCTTTAAGTAAATATTAAATGAAACTAATGACAATAAAATGCAAAGTAATCCCTACACTTATCAAAATATTTTTTTAATGTAACTGTATTCTAATTACAAATTATTTAAATTGTAACTGTAGTGGAATACAGTTACTTATATTTAATATGTATATTATTTATTATTTATTTATTTTTAAGTGATATCGCACGAGCAAGAGTGTGATATGGCCCTACATCAGCACTGCTGTAATTAGGGCGCAGGCACTAGGCTGAATATGTATATATACACACACACACACACACACACACACACACACTTATATATATATATATATATGTACTGTATGATAACATGACTGTCTGATAGTAGAGTTTAAGGCCGAAATATTCTCTATGCAAGTACATGAACGCAGACTCTCCTAGCTATGCAAACTCCTTGTCGGGGCGCTATCTACAGTGAGTGTTCTCTTTCAAGTCAACTATTGTAATGGTGGAGAAACAGTTCGAAGAGAATATTGATGAGCAAGTAGGTACAAGTCAATATATGTATAGCAATTTAACTGAATAAAAACTTAAGTTTAATGGCACGGACATTTGAAGGATACTCTACTGCCCCTTTGTGTAGGCTGCAGAAGTCTAAGTTGCATTTACAAGCAGAGGTGGGTAGAGTTGCCAAAAACTGTACTCAAGTAAAACAACTTAGTTTCCAGGCAGACTGATTAAAAACCTATGTGCTGTATTCCTGAAAGTAGCAAAAAAGTCAGCCAATCAGATTAAAGCTTGCTGAATCTGTTATGTGTGCAATAGCACATCATCAGACACTCAGTGAATTTGCTGTGGGAAGCCTGTGGTTGAGACTTGCAGACCCCAACCACAAATCAAAACCAATGGGATGTCAGAGATGAGGACACTGTTTGTTCAGCAGTCACCTCAGTGCCTCCAAGTCTGCTTATATTGAGCTCACAAACAAACACACCCAAACATGCTCAATCATTCGGGATGCATTGTGATCGATCACAAGGTCAATGAGTGGTGAAGACAGATAGATATCTGGATGACATTGTCATTGCTAAGTGTCTCTCGCAGCAGATAGACTTCAGATAACAGAGAATGGTGTTGCCGAGAGTATGAGATCTGTTCTGTGGCAATAAATGATTAGACATAATTGTCCCCTTTCTCTCAGTCAACCCTTATTATTTATAGACTATGCTTAAAAGCAAGAAAACATATTTTCAGTGAAATGTATACTAGGATTTCTTTGGTTTCTATTCTGTGCATAATTGTCATGAAAATAATGTCACTGTGCAAAAATACTAATAGTCCTAAAACATTTTCTTCTTCCTTTTCTTTGTGCAAAATATAATTATTTATTTTCTTATTTTTATTTTGGCCTGAAATGGATCTGTTTTCAATGATTCACACATATGCAGATTTCTCTTTCGAATGAAACACCTGACAGGCTCTTGAGCATTTTCCATTCACAGCTTTGATTTGTGGCTTCAGATTTCCTTGCCCATGAACCCTAATTTGTAATCAAAGAATTAGAGCTGTTTGTCCTAACAGTGCGCTCAGATAATCCATTTCACTTTGCCTTCGCCGAAGCTCTGGCCCAGTGTGTAATGAGCAGAATTTGGCATGTGGTTCTTGCTTTGCTATTTTCTTGTGGGTTTTTGCTGGACAGCGATGTCTGACAAATTACCCAATTCAAACCGAACCAACTGACAGGTTTCATATTCCCGACAGTCACAGATGCCAGCCTGATAAAAAAAAAGTGCTCTGTTCCAAAATCCAGTGAGCTGCCACACTAGTCATCAATAGCTGGGTTTCCATCCACGTATTTTTATGCACATTTTGGGATATCACATAAAAACAGCTGGATGGAAACACCAAGATGTGAATAAAATCTCCAAAATGTGCATAAAAACATATATGATGTAGGATTTATTCAATGAGAAGAAATGCGCATATACTATGATGGAAACACATTTACCGAATAAACTCATATTGAATTTATTAGCAATACAAGATGCGCTTCAAAAAAAGACATGTGACTGAATAACTCGTTCATAAGTGGAATAACCAGCCGGCCAATCATCGCATCTGAAATGTTGCTCTGCTCATCCTGAAATAACAATGTCTAGAAAATCCAAATCCTGCATAGAGTCTGCAGAGAAAACAAGTCGGATACATACTTGAACTCTGCCGAAGAGCACATATTGACACTTTTGAAAAATATATTATAGATCTGCACAGCAAAGACACACAGTTAGGAAGGAGGAACGTGCACACATTGTGCTCCCAGAGCTGTTTGACATGCTACTGCTCCGAGACATGAGACAAAGTTGTTTACTATGTTTTGTCTGTGTGCTCTAAACCACAAGTATTTTATTAATAAAAGAGTCACAGTGGCTAAAATTCTTCCGGAAGTAACGATTTTGTTCTTTGAACACGCGGGATGGAAATTCGCAACTTGGATGGGAAAAATTTATGCTGCCTGACAAGATACCTTGTTTTGAAAAAATTCTAAGGTAGCACCGCATGTATTCTTTGCATACGAGGCAAAAGGTATTGCATGCTAAGTGAAAAATAAAATCACAGAGGATGGTGAACATATCACGAGAAATGTTGAATATATGTTTCTTATACTGAAAATCTAATACTATCCATCCATCCATCTTCAACCGCTTATCTGAAGTTGGGTCGCGGCGGCCGCAGCTCCAGCAGGGGGCCCCAAACTTCCCCAATCCCGAGCCTAAGTGTTGGGATTTAGGAGTTCTTCAAAGTGTTCCTTCCATTGCCCAATAACCTCCTCGGTTGAGGTCAACAGCATCCCATCTTTGCTGTATACAGCTTGGATTATTCCCCATTTCCCCCTCCTAAGGTGGCGGACGGTTTTCCAGAACCACTTTGGTGCAGACCGAAAGTCCTTCTCCATGGCTTCTACAAACTTTTCCCACACCCACTGCTTTGCCTGCCTCACGGCAGAGGCTGCAGCCCTTCGGGCCTGTCGGTACCTTGCAACTGCCTCTGGAGACCTCCGGGATAACAAATCTTCAATCTTCAGTCGGACTGCTTCCCTGACCACCAGTGTCCACCACGGTTTTCGAGGGTTACCACCCCTTGCGGCACCTAAAACCTTGAGGCCGCAGCTCTCCACCGTGGCTTCGGCAATGGAAGCTTTGAACATTGCCCACTCCGGTTCAATGTCCCCAACCTCCGCAGGGATGCCTGAAAAGCTCCGCCGGAGGTGTGAGTTGAAGATCTCGGGGACAGGGGCCTCCTCCAAATGTTCCCAGTTCACTCGCACTACTCGCTTGGGCTTCCCAGGTCTGTCCAGAGTCTTTCCCCACCCCCTGACCCAACTCACCACCAGATGGGGATCGGTTGACAGCTCCGACCCTCTCTTCACCCGGAGTTTCCAAAGCATATGGCCTCAGATCCGACAACACGATTAAAAAATCGATCATCGACCTTCTGCCTAGGGTGCTCTGGTACCACGTACACTAATGAGCATCCTTATGTTCCAACATGATGTTTGTTATAGGTAATCCATGACTAGCACAGAAGTCTAATACAAACATCCACTCGGGTTCAGATCGGGGAGGCCGTTCCTCCCAATCACGCATTTCCAGGTGAAGTCACCCAGCATCACTATGGAGTCCCCTACTGGGGCCCTATTCAGGACTCCATTCAGGGTCTCCAAGAAGGCTGAATACTCTGAACTATTGTTTCCCCCCCACAACCCGTAGGCGTAGGGAGGCGACCCTCTCGTCCCCCGTGGTAAACTCCTACGTAGCGGCGCTCAGCCGGTGACTCGTGAGTATCCCCACACACGCCCGTCGCCTCACACCCTTCGAAACTCCAGAGAAGAATAGAGTCCATCCCCTATCCAGGAGTACGGATCCAGAGCCAAAACTGTGCGTCGAAGTAAGCCCCACCAGATCCAACTGGTAGCACTCCACCTCCCTCACCAGTTCCGGCTCCTTCCCCCCCAGCGAGGTGACGTTCCACGTCCCTAGACCTAGCCTTTACCGCCCGGGTCTGGTCCGTCGAGACCCACGGCCTTCACTGCCACTCATATGGCAGTGCACCCGAATCCTGCGGTTTGGGTGGTGGGCCCAAGGGATGTAGAGGGGGTGTCACGTCGCTTCTTTGTGGTGTGCCTGGCCGGGCTCCCTGACAAGCCTGGCCATCAGGCGCTGCCGACGAGCCATCCTTCTGGGCCTAGCTCCAGACGGGGCCCCGGGCTTCCTCCGGGCAGGGTAACTCCTCCTAAAGCAGTTTTTTCCATGGAGTCTTTGTGAACATTCTTAGTCTGGCCCCCTCACCTGAGACCACTTTGCCTTGAGAGACCTTAACAGGAGCACCTTGCTCCAGACAACTCAGCCCTCAGGATCATAAGGGTACACAAACCTCTCCACCACGATAAGGTGCTGGTTCCCGGAGAGGATCTAATACTAACTCGCAATCAAATCAATCCCTGTATGGGGCTCAATGATGGTTAAGATGCTGCCTTACAAGGTGCATCCCTATGTAGACAGTAGCCAGCAAGGCTGCTTACTAGGATTTGGGACAGATCCTAAGATGTGTCTGTGTGCGTACAGACTTGGCTAAAATTTGGGGACAAATTTTTCCCCAAATGTGAGCTACATCTGACAAAGCCCACTTTGGCAAAAAAGTGGTTCATAAATAAAGTAAATATTGGTTTGTTAAAGGAATATTTCACCCCAAAATAAAAATTCTGTCATAATTTACTCACCCTCTTGTTCCAAACTTGTGCGACTTTCTATCCCATGCAGAACACAAAAGCAAATATTGTAATGAATATTACGTCCCTTATTTTCTATTTAATGGCAGTGGATAGTGCCACACTTTAAAGCTTAAAGGACCCAAACGTATCATTGAATTAGTCCATACAACTTGTGGGTTATATTCCTAGTCTTCTGAAGACATAACAAATTTTAATAATTTTTTTGTAAAACCTTGACGCCCGTTCATGTGTGCATGAGAGAAGTTCGTTCATAGTGGCACGCTTGTTCACAGAAGAACTTACGTTGTTTGAAGCCCTATACAAGAAGAGAAGGACAGTGAAATTAATGCTTCTTTTGTGTTTGGCATTAGAAAGAAATTCATTCATGTTTGAAAGTCTATAGAAGTCTAAGGAACGTCCCCATTAAACAAGTTAACGTGTATTATCCAGTGCCCTGTAAACAATATCCCTGTGCCATGTCATGCCATAAAAGGAAAACAACAGAAGTGTTTGGTTTAGTGAAAATAAACACGGCGGGTATGTAAACAGTGGGTGATTTTGGACACAAGGCTTTTCATTTCTATTAAAATGAATCAGCACGAGGCCCCTGTATGTTTTAATGCTATGTGTTTTTCCGTCTGAGACTGGCCAATCTTTCTCAGAGCCAGAAAATCCATTGGTGTGTGTGTGTGTGTGTGTGTGTGTGTGTGTGTGTGTATGTATGTGTGTGTGTGTGTGTGTGTGTGTGTGCGTGTGCGTGTGCGTGAAATATGGAAAGGTGAGGTTTTCATTCCCATTGCTTCAGTTTGAAACTAGATAATAAAATGTGTTTGTGCCAGATACAATGTGGAAGTTATCTTCTGGCGGCAGGGCTTGCAATATTACAGAAAATGCTCATTAATTGATAATAATATCTATAAAAGGAAGAAAGGAGACGGAACAGATGACAACCTGCATTAGACATATCTTAACGCAACTGATGATTGTGCATAAACCTCACAGGGTGTCCTGAGATGCAAAGCAATTTGGCATTTATTTGTGGCCACCTTTGTATATTCAGACGGCTTTTTCAGTTGCTGTGGAAATCATTCTGGCAGACCTCGGCTTTATTTATAGCTATTTTAAAGCCATTTTTAGTGATGAAGGTAATTTTACATGAAAAGTTAAACCTTAGGCTGTTTTGGTAACTCAGGACGTCAACTGGTGGGTTGCGACCCAAAAATAGGTCAAAACTCTGTTCTAATAGGGTCACGAAGAGCTGTGAAAAAACAATGCTAAATGCAAATAATAATCAATAATGAACAAACAATTTAATTGAGCATAGTTAATAGCAAAATAAATAGGCTTATAGACTTTTAAAAGGGAAGATAAAATGCTTTCTCATATTTTATGTTGTTGACACAAATGACTGATTGTCTGATCAATTTTGATGGTATTTTGGTGCTAATTTGCTCTAAAATACCATTGAATTTGTTGAATCTATTGTCTCTTGACACATTTTCATGAAACTGAATTCAGAAGTTTTATGTAATGTATTGTTATGAAGTACATGTTATGAAATCATAATAAATGTAAATGATTTTGTTAAAATTAATGAGGATTTTGAACTTGAAAAACTAAGTAGACTAAGTTAAATCGTTTAAAAAATATATAGTTTGGTAAATGGTAAAGCAACTACATTTGCTTTGGCATTAATTTAACTCATTTCCTACTTAATAAAGTAATGCTAATTAAAATAAATTGAAATAAAACCATTTGTTTAGATGCAGTGCCGTGGCATGGAATATAACTTGACAATCGAACTTGATATGACATCAAAACTGGTGCTAATCGCACTAAACACGTACAAAACAGCAAGACACATTGCATCATTCAAATACGTCAGAATAGCACATTTAGAATGACCAACAATTACAACTTTGTGACACCCCCCTCTACATCCCTTGGGCCCACCACCCATTGGAGAAACCGCAGGAGTCGGGTGGCAGTGAAGGACCAGACCCGGGCATCAATGGCTAGCTCTAGGGATGTGGAACGTCACCTCCCTGGGGGGGGAGCCGGAACTGGTGAGGGAGGTGGGCCAACCACCAGTTGGGTCTGGTGGGGCTTACTTTGACGCACAGTTTTGGCTCTGGATCAGTTTAGACAGGTTGCGCAACATGCTCTTCTCCTTGAAAAACCCCAAATAATACGATGCAAGGTAAAAAAAATAAATAAATACAAACTATGTTTTGTTGGGCCCACGCAGTTAATGGTAATGTGTTTCATTTCAAGAAATTAATTTGTTAACTTTCATAGCCTAGTATGTTTACTTTTTTGTACGACAAACAATGTTGGAACTGTGTTGAGTCGCCACTTGACGTTCACCTTCTGGGAAAGCTGCTGCTCTACAAGTGCTGACGATTGTAAATTAATGAAGCTTGTGTGTTTGTTTCTGTCTTTCATTAATTACTGCTGGTTGTCATGTTTTAGCCCTCTGTTTCACTCTTGCTATCACACTTTAAGTCTAGTTTCAGTTTGATTGATGCAACGTTGCACTTTAGCTTTCACTCAAAGTCCAAAACTTCAGCAAGAAGGTGAAGTGAGTCCAGCAAGTGAATGCATTTTAAAAACACTAATTTAAATTCCATGCAGTTCATGTCAAACACACTTCAAAGTGCCTTTAATGCAAACATGAATCAGAGACCTGACTGGCTTGATAGGGGGAGGATGTAGTTTTGAAATCAGTCTGATTTAATGATGACAGAATGGGTCTAAATAAAAATTCAAAAACCTCACTCCACACTTTACATCCTCGTTGGCACATTCCTATCCTCAAACCCTCAATTCTACACTTTGATATGCATCATCATCATCATCATCATCATCATCATCACACTTGAATACACACCTTTTTATCTGCGCATTCTCTCATTAAATGTTTTTTTTTTTAATACCAAGCATAAAATGTCACTACTATCTGACAGATATCACAGATGTAGTTATCCTGATAAATCAAACATGTCTTTGTGTTAACCCTTGGCTCTGCTTTTAACTTATTTGGATTTGCTGATATCGGGTTGGCCTGCATATCTTTTGAAGAAAGTGTTTTGGAGAAAGATAAATGATGCCTTCAGGGGGCACTTCGAAGGCACAACAATCATGATAACCGTGCTGTAAGTTTGTTCCAAACTGAATTTCCAATAAAAACATCTTAAAGAGGTCATGCCATTCTCTTTTTTTTGTATAAATATACATATAATTTTATTATCTCCCCTGATGTCCACTGATAATGTTAGTAAAGTATTTTTTGCACCAAATATATGATAACATTCCACCCATGTATGAAACATTCGGTTTTGGCCTCAGTGCCTCCTTAAAATTTCACCGTAAATGCCCACTGTTATGAATGGCTAACATCGGACAGCCCTTCAAATACAGCTATATTTGAAACTGAATCGGAAGGGAATGAACAAGCTCTACAACATTATAAATCAAAATTTCAGGGTTTACACATAAACCATATCAAACACATTGCATACGAATATATTAAACTGTTCACTTAAGCACAGCAACACCATAAACTATCAAACAGTCATGACATTTGAAACATTCATGAATTAAACTGGTTATTTACGATTTTGTGATTGGGTCCAACTGTTTTTAACTGCCCCATCCTTCAATAATATTTCCTTTGCAAAGCTTGAATCTTATTATGACATGATAGAAGCCGAAAAAGTGCACATTTATAGTCAAAACAAGTGCTGGACTGTGAAGAGAAAATGCCCGGTATGCCAGATTACTAGTCCAGCCCTGGTCCAAACCACGATGAACAGGATGCACACACATACAGTATCATCCTGCACTGATGCGCACATTGCCAGAAATGCATCAAAACGGTCAAAGATGTCCATCTAGTGCATGTTTACATAAACCAACAATTTAAAAAAGCGCAGACGGGTGCAAGAATGTGTCCTTCTGCTCAAAACTACAAAATGCAGCAACTGAATGAAACAGAATCAGGTTTCATTTTCAGAGTTGAAAAAGAGTTGAGTTTTTAAAACAGCTCGAGATACAAGATCTGTCTGTCTAGTGCAATTTGTGGAGGGGTGAGCAAGAGACAGGCACTGTGGGTGTGGCTTCAGGTCTAGGATAGGGGATTTATTTTAAATAATAACCACAAATAATGCATGGGGCTATGTGCATTAAGGGTAGTGCAGAGAGGGTAATGTCCATGTGCTAGTGGGCGGGATCCTCTTGAGCAGCCCGGCTTTCCTTGACCTTGGTGCTGTAGGGGAATAGCAGCCCGGCATCCTGGCCCCTTCAGCCACAATGCGTGCTCCAATCCCCGGCGTTACATCTAATTCGCGCTGGGGTCCAGGTTGGGGGTTTTACAGAACAGAAGCTGTTTTAACCACCACGAAATTGCATGGGCCGAGACACCTGCGCTCTGTTTCAGTTGTTGCACTGCGTCTATTGTTTTAACGCAGGTGTAACAAAGATTTAGCGTTCTGAACAAGTTCAGGCTGCAAAGAGGTGACTGTTACCATTTTTGTACATTATTCCAGATTATTCTGCACCAAGCCAAGTTTCAGCGCTTTATAAATAGCAATGTTTTTGTTTTGTGTAACAAATGCTGCCTATGATGCTTACATAAAATAAAGCCTTTTACAACATGGTGAACAATACACTGAGGCTCCAGGTGAAAGTAAATAAGACAGACATATATTACTGTTGTATACAACAAATCCTCAAAGTAATAATAATAACACTGTATTATTTTATAACGACTATCTGCCAACAATAAATAATTGTTGGGTTATAATATTAATATATACAGTAACAACTGAATTCCAAAATATTACTGGGTAAAAAATTAAATAACTTAAATTGTAAAAATATATAGGTAAATATGGCTTTTTTTATCATTGTATTGTGGAAAAACTAGAAAACGTACTTTCATTATCTTTAACTAGATTTTTGTGTCATTAAACATTTTGAATGTGCTTGGCTGCAACAGCTGATAGGGAGAATTGAAATTGTATTGAAATTATGATTTTAAATCAATTTTGTCATTTTTTAAGCAACATTTTTCTAAATGGGGCCCTGTGTTGTTCAGTTGCATGGGGCCTCAGAAACTGTAAACCCGCCTTTGTCCGATGATGAGTCTAATTCATGCCGGACCATCCCCGCTCTGTTTCTGGACCTACAAGGACACCAGGGGGTTAGAGACTGGTCTCCCCATTGACATAGAGAAGTCACGGAAGTAGAGAACAAGGCATTTCAATAAAAGCTTTTATTGCATTAGTGATTAAGTTTTGAGTTCTGAAACTTTACATTATGTTTTTATAGTAGAATGACCCCTTATATGTCAAAATGTGATACCTTTATGACATCACACCTTTAAAAAGTGAATTCCGTATTATCATTATTATTTTGCCTCTCAATTTTTAGCCCTCCAAAGCTCTCGCAGTGGATGGTAATGTCTTCAAAAGGAATAGGGTTTAGGGGGATGATAACTTATGAATGGAACGCACCCTAATTCATGTTGTTGGAAACATGTTTCCGGGAGCATTTATAGTGATTGATATTTTGCGTCCATCTGCACTGTAAACATGCGCTAGACAGATGTCTTTGACCGTTGTGTTGTGTCTCGCAATAGTTTTTTTTTTCAGCATCTCACGCAGGAGCTGTTTTTTAGATATCAATTTAAAAAGAACATCAACTTTTAAAAGCATGCCTCAGGACACCTGCATTATAATTACTCCATGCATTATAAGTATAAGTAGTCCATGCAACTCCTGCTTCATTTTATAAGTCTTGCGGTCACTTTGTATGATGAACAGACTAAGGTCGGTCATACACAGTGCAAGTTCTGACACTCGGGAGGTCGTGAGCACTAGCACTCGTTATGATGAAAATTGTACAGATGCAGTGGTACACAACACGACTTTACAACCTGGCGAATTCCGGAGCAATCACATATATTTTCACACTACTTACTTGACTTGAAGACTTGAAATGTCACACATAAGTTGCATGGACTGCCCAGTGCTATTGTATAGAGCGATCACAACAATTTTTAAAAAATACAATTTTGTGTTCCGCAGAAGATAGAAAGTCATATGGTATGGAACAAATGCTGATGAGTAAATAATGACAGAATTTTCAATTTGGGTGAACTATACCTTTAAAATGCATTCAAAGTCAATTCTGCATTGCGCACAACCCTGCTGATCATACTGGGCTTTAATCAGTGCACTGGCTGTGACTCTTACCCTCTCAGTGTTGCAGAGCAATAGGGTTGGGCTCCTTCCTCCTCCATTCACATGGCACATCAGAGGAAATATGAAGGATATTCTTGAATCTAAGAGCAGAAATGCACCCTCCCATTAATTACAAATATATGAAATGACATGTGACTGCCATAAACCTCTTTGATCTCCTGCTGATGCCTTGAGGAACTACAAAAGAGATTCCAGTTAAAAGGAGAAAAGTTATGGAGGAGGATATAGGAGAAGCCGGGGGGAGACAAGAGCAGGGGAGTTTACTGCACATATCTAATGCCAAATGAGTGATTCGTCTAACCTCCAGTTGCTTCTAGCTCTCAAATGCAGTTAAATAGAGTAATGTGACTTGCCTTGGGTTGAAGGTTCAATCTCAAGTGGTTGTGACTTAGGAAAAACTAAGTGTTACTCAAATCTCTTTGCTAACCATAGTGCCCCTGAGCAAAACACTTAACCCAAGGTTGCTCCAGAAGTCGTTACCTGCAGTTACAGTAGTGATTTGGAGGTTAGGAAAGGACAAGCACTGATGAGATCTATCTCAATTGTTTCACCTAGACAGCAATGAGAATAAATAAATTCTGCTGAAGTGCCTTTCTTTTCTTCCTGTGTAAAAGACTGAAGTTATCCCACATGTCTATCCACTAGAGTTTCAGAAGAGATCTGAACAATGTAACAAACTGTGCATCGATTTGCCAGGATGCCAAAGTTTGACTCAAACATTTCTCATCATATCCTTCCAAGACCAAATGATCTGAGCTATGCTCTCCTTATTAATTTAAATGTTCTGCACTCTTACAGTATGCCAACAAATATCCACCTTTTTCCTTAAAGCAACAGTGTTCCATGATTCATTACGGAAGCCTGGTTTGTTTTCCGATCCCCAGTGTTTTAACTCGTGTTGGTGTATGCAGATCAGACAGAGAAATAAGATGTATTTTGTGAGATAATATATGTAAAGAAAGCCCTTGTTGAAGAGCTGTACAACCAGGGTCATGACACAGCAACTAGACTCTCATTTCACAACTAGTATTGGTAATAAATTGAATCGCGATGACCATCTTTTGACAGTGCCTCACTCATCAAAGTATAAGTAGTGGGTAGAAGCGATGGCCCAAGGTTTGTTAAATTGATATCATTAACTACTTTGATTTGTTATGCCAGCAAACAACTGCACAAGTTGAATAAACCGGTTATTGTTCTCCATCTGGATCACTCGTTTTTACTAGTTTTTGCATTACTACTTATGGAGACTGCAACCAGAAAACAGTTCAGTGGCACTCAGAATTGGCATTGTGCCACCCAGTTGTTGGACATGTTTCTATTGTTATATTTTTAAGGAATGTTAGGAGAAATAACTGAGACAAAGAGCACATTTACATCCAGAGCAATATGCTGATAAATGGGGCATTCTATAATAAGGGGTATATTTAATTGTAAGAAGAAAAAAAGTCAAAGTTTTCCACAAAACACAAATATGATCTTGCGCACAGTAACCCTCTTAATTTTAAAATATTTGCTATCAGTCAAACTCAAGTTAGTCTCGTTTTGGATATTTTTTTCAAAAAGCATGATGTTAGCTGTTTCATTTGTGGAACGTGTTACTGACAAATCAAGTAATGTTTTACACTTTCTGAAATACCAAGTATTACCATAGCAACCTGATTTGGTAGACTATGTGACCATTTACCAGAAGCAACAATTGTGGTCATTAACACTTTAAGGGAAAATTATTTAGAGTGATAATAGCTCTCTAGTTTCACAAATACAGTTGTTCAAATTTGTATGTGCTGTTTTGATCTAGAGGGACAAACCTCAACTCTGGAAACCGCTTGATACTATACATAAATGTGCATGAAGCAACACAGTATATATTTTGATGTAAAAACTCATGGTAACATTGTTGACCACACAGAAAAATACTTTACACAAGTTACACAGCTGACCGGACATGAGAAAGTACAGAGGCAAAATGAGCAAGGAACCATGATAACAGTTATTTTTTGTATTAATAATTTTTTCAAAATATTGTTTTGAAGTTACTAAACTGAACATGATTTCAAAATGTTCTAAATGACTGCTCAACTAGTGTTTAGAGACTTCTTTAAAAAAATATTTTTTTGTTTGTTTTATTTTTACAAATTGTGTTTTTAATTGAACGTTTATTATCAAGCCTTGATATCTGTATAACATGTGCATGAAATGTCAACTGTTATCTTATTTTATACAGGGTAACATAGTTGACTGGTAACACAGTTATTGGGAACATAGTTACATTTATTTATTTTATCATTTGTGCCCATACTCAACATGGAGGCTTAGAACTACTTTGGTGCATCATTTTGAGTAATTTTTTTTTTCCTTGTAAAAATTTGAAGTAATAATACTTAGTAACACTGTTGACAGTGAATTCATCCACTCTTGACCCATGCTTGTTTATATATATATATATATACAGTGGGTACGGAAAGTATTCAGACCCCCTTACATTTTTCACTCTTTGTTATATTGCAGCCATTTGCTAAAATCATTTAAGTTCATTTTTTTCCTCATTATTGTACACACAGCACCCCATATTGACAGAAAAACACAGAATTGTTGACATTTTTGCACATTTATTAAAAAAGAAAAACTGAAATATCACATGGCCCTAAGTATTCAGACCATTTGCTGTGACACTCATATATTTAACTCAGGTGATGTCCATTTCTTCTGATCATCCTTGAGATGGTTCTACACCTTCAATTGAATCCAGCTGTGTTTGATTATACTGATTGGACTTGATTAGGAAAGCCACACACCTGTCTATATAAGACCTTACAGCTCACAGTGCATGTCAGAGCAAATGAGAATCATGAGGTCAAAGGAACTGCCTGAAGGGCTCAGAGACAGAATTGTGGCAAGGCACAGATCTGGCCAAGGTTACAAAAAAATTTCTGCTGCCCTTAAGGTTCATAAGAGCACAGTGGGCTCCATAATCCTTAAATGGAAGACATTTGGGACGACCAGAACCCTTCCTAGAGCTGGCCGTCCGGCCAAACTGAGCTATCAGGGGAGAAGAGCCTTGGTGAGAGAGGTAAAGAAGAACCCCAAGATCACTGTGGCTGAGCTCCAGAGATGCAGTCGGGAGATGGGAGAAAGTTGTAGTAAGTCAGCCATTACTGCAGCCATCCACCAGTCGGGTCTTTATGATAGAGTGGCCCGACGGAAGCCTCTCCTCAGTACAAGACACATGGAGTTTGCTAAAAACACCTGAAGGACTCCAAGATGGTGATAAATAAGATTCTCTGGTCTGATGAGACCAAGATAGAACTTTTTGGCCTTAATTCTAAGCGGTATGTGTGGAAAAAACCAGGCACTGCTCATCACCTGTCCAATACAGTCTCAACAGTGAAGCATGGTGGTGGCAGCATCATACTGTGGGGGTGTTTTTCAGCTGCAGGGACAGGATGACTGGTTGCAATCGAGGGAAAGATGAATGCGGCCAAGTACAGGGATATCCTGGATGAAAACCTTCTCCAGAGTGCTCTGGACCTCAGACTGGGCCGAAGGTTCACCTTCCAACAAGACAATGACCCGCTAAAATAACGAAGGAGTGGCTTCACAACAACTTCGTGACTGTTCTTGAATGGCCCAGACAGAGCCCTGACTTAAACCCAATTGAGCATCTCTGGAGAGACCTGAAAATGGCTGTCCACCAACGTTTACCATCCAACCTGACAGAACTGGAGAGGATCTGCAAGGAGGAATGGCAGAGGATACTCAAATCCAGATGTGAAAAACTTGTTGCATCTTTCCCAAAAAAACTCATGGCTGTATTAGATCAAAAGGGTGCTTCTACTAAATACTGAACAAAGGGTCTGAATACTTAGGACCATGTGATATTTCAGTTTTTCTTTTTTAATAAATGTGCAAAAATGTCAACAATTCTGTGTTTTTCTGTCAATATGGGGTGCTGTGTGTACAATAATGAGGAAAAAAAATGAACTTAAATGATTTCAGCAAATGGCTGCAATATAACAAAGAGTGAAAAATGTAAGGGGGTCTGAATACTTTCCGTACCCACTGTATATATATATATATATATATATATATATATATATATATATATATATATATATATATATTTAAGAAAAGAGAAAGAGCATATCTGTTACCAAAATGAAGGCAGCGAAGGCAGACGAGGAGAGCGGATCCAAATGCAGGCTTACTTTATTAAATCAACAAACAGGCAAAACACAAAGGAAAAACCCTCAATAGGGAAACAAACATAAAACTAGAAAAGCACGGGTAGGGGAAACACACCAGGCTAACAACATTTCAACGATTGACAAAGACAGAACAAAAAACCAGGGTATAAATACACAAGGACAGGATGATTACAAATGATAAACAGGTGTGAACAATGACACAAAATGGCAGTGATGACGGTAGGTGGATTGTGGGAAATGTAGTTCTAAACAATAGACTGGTGAGACACAGAACACAGGGGCAGACAACAGGGGAACGTGACAATATCTTTGTTTCCTGAAGGAAATTATACCACGGGACAAACCGTTCCTTTTAGAAATGGAAGCGCAGCGTAGTTCTAGCGGGAAGACTAGCAGTTGTACATCATCACATCATTAGCAGGGTAACTCCCAGCCAATCACATGTAAGCCATTGCTTTATAAGTCTGCTCACAATCTATCACATTGCTGTTTCAGTGTGCTAACACGGCAACCTCCACCACCCCACCACCACCGATTGAGCCCGTCCCGCATGGAGGTAGGCTCCTCACCCCTGCCTCCTATCTCCGGCAGGATATGACGGTTCCGAGTACAGCTCCCTCGGACCGCCAAAGAGAGACATTACTTTTCTGTTTTACATTCATCAAATAAATGGCATCTTAAACCTCACTCAAGCCTGCGTGTCTTCCCGATAGAAGTGGGTTTCCAATGGGTAACTTTTTTCGCTCAAACGTAAAATAGTTTATTGTCAAACGTTATTATGACAATAAACACGTATTACTTTTTGTAGGGCATGAAGTGTCTTGATTATCTAATCTATCTGAAGATTAACTTAATATATATAAAATAATATATATATATGTTTGAGGTCATTTTCATGCATAATTGCAAAGTAGAATGACCAACTCTGTAAAATGGGACAGCTGAATACCAATGTTATATGTGATATACACCTTCTTTTTGAACAAAATAGATTGCTTTTCCAATATATAATAATGTTATTTGAAAAACATATATTTTTTAATTATGTACAACAAATAAGCAATGAAACTATGATGATGACAAGTATGTTAAATATATTTCCCACGGACCTGAAATGTACTCGTTATATAGAATGACTCAGCTTTCAGAGTTAGGATTAGGTCATCTTTTGATGTCAAAACGTATACAGGCATGCACTAAACACTTGCGCACATTAGATAAGTTTAGGTGTTTACTCTGCATGCAATGCAAAATCAGGATAAAGGGCATGCATGTGTCGGTCAGTTTATGCATAAACCGTTTAGGATCTTACCCAGAAAAAGCTTAAGTTGTTTACTCGACCACACATGTTTTTGGCTAATTAAGCATAATCGTGCTAAGTGAATGAAGCATAACTCTATAAAGCTCCTGAGATGTGAAAGAGCAATACAATTTCCCTTTGGGATCTGCTAAGTAGTACATCAGAGGATCTTAATTATTCTTACAAAGCATTTAAAGGCAATATACAGCCATTGATGACTCGAGTCAAGTCACGTTAAGACCTCCAATGTCATGCCCATATAGAAAGAGGTTACACTGACTGTACAATTCAATTCTTACTGTGCTTACCTACTTTACATTATTGAAGCAGCACTGGTACAGAGTGTTAAACAAACTGACCCTTGGCCCGATCTCAGGGCGACATTTTAATTACGTGCTCCTGCAGGATTAATGCACTTCATATTAGCCAAGAAAATGAATAAATATTCCTCATTCTCATCCTCCCGATTCTGTGAGAATTTTGCTGTCAAGTGTAATTTAGTATGTAGATGGAATGAATAAATCTTGATGGGGACTAAATCAGATTGTATTAACTAATAATTTTTGTGTGAAATTGTGTTTTACCCAGTGTCAGACATTTGAAATGTTTTCAGACCTGAATATATTTTGCAGGATTATTGATTCATAGTGATCTTAGAGCTCCACATCGTGGTTGATGCAGGAAGAAGCAAAATTGCCTGTGAAATGAGAGACTGCAGTTGCTGTGTCTTGACCCTGGTTGTACAGCTCTTCAACAAGGGCTTTGTTTACATATATAATCTCACAAGAAACATCTTATTTCTCTGACTGATTGTGAATTTGAGTTTAAATACCGAGACGGGAGCATGCATTGGATTCATATCAGGAAAGGGTAAAACCTCTCACAGTTTTCCGAGTAATCTCCCTGAGATTAACGTACTGAATAAAAACTGTAAAACCATTCCCTCCATTTCTAATCCCTCTTATCTTCAAAAGCACCTTCCCATTTACCAGCTGGTTTCACTCAGCGGGAGGAAGATCATGGCTACATTTATGTCCAGCTTTAAATCAGTCTATGGACTCTTTTCAGAGACTATGATGATGTTTTTTTAGCAGGTTAAATCTAGGAAGCTAACTAAAATCAAAATTTTTTGGTAAAAAAAAAAATAATAAAAAAATATACTTTTTATTTTAAATTCTGAAGTGATTTAAAGTATATTAATATCAATATACTTTATTTTAGATTACCCTGGCATTAATAACAAATCCAGCAAACAAGTCTACACTACTGTGATAGTGTTTTAAATACTGCTGAGAGAGTGACAGTAAATTTGGCATCTTTCTCACTTTTAACTGCCATCCATCCATCTCTGTATTTTTATTTTATTTATAAGAAATAAATCTTCCATCCATCCATCTTGTATAGCTTCTTGTCCTATGTAGGGTCACGGGTAGTGCTGGAGCCTGTCCCAGCTGTCTCGGGCCAGAGGCAGGGAAACATCCTGGGCAGGTGTCCAGTCAATCACTGGGCTAACACACACTGGCATACACATTCACACTCTCACTCACATCTATGGGCAATTTAGAGACTCCAATTCACTTAACCTGCATGTTTTTGGACTGTGGGGGAAACAGGAGCACCCGGAGGAATAATTCCCATTAATCTCCATGCTTATTCTCATTAGATTCTCAGCAGGTTAATTTATTTAATTGTATTTATTTATTTTGCAGTAATGCTTCTGAATGATTTACAGTGCGTTTTGTTTTTGTAATTCCCATTATCCTCCATGCTTATTCTCAGCAGATTTTTTATCAATTGTTTTTGTAGTCATGCATCTAAATGTTTTACTTTTGCATTTTTTTTTTATTATTTTTTTTTTGTTTAAGCAATATCACGCGAGCAAGAGTGCGATACGGCCGTATATCGAGGCCGCAGGCCGAGTGCCGTAGGTAATCACAGCAGTGCTGATTTATGGGCATATAACACTCTTAGTTGTGTGATATTGCTTACATACTACAATACAGTGATCAAGTACATTTTTAAAAAATTTGGGGAAAAAGCAGTACGGTTACAAAAAACGCATGGAACTACTTTCTTAAGCGACGGATCAGAATCTGCCGTTGCTGATTCAAAACAAATAATGCGTCCAAGCCTTCGTTAGTAATTCAAAGATTTCACTTTAGAACTAAAATCCAGACTTCGGCTGTTTCTATCAAGTTATTGGAAAAACAAGAATGTGTATGTGTGTGTGTGTGTTGTATGGAGAGAGAGAGAGAGAGAGAGAGAGATATGGAGCATGTGTGATCACCTGTTGATGATGCCGTAGTCTGATAGTCAGCTTTCTCAAATAATGTAATTTTGCGCAAAAGTCTTTCACTATAGAAATCGCAATCTCCTCCACCATGTTTCCCTCTCCAATGTGGAAAGTCTGGTATGAGGTAAGTGCCTTGACATTGTATAATTAATCAGTCTGTTGTGTCTCTCAGCTGTGATGAGCCTTAATGCTGAAGTTGTTAGTTTAAAGCTGTTTAAAGCTATTTCCTAGCTTTAGTAGTGTAGTAGTATTATAAGCAATCACTGTGCAATCAAAGTGATGCTGACCTCACCAACTGGCTCATATTACACACAAAAATGGTCTTTTGCCTCCACATGCTGGCTAAAATATGCAGTTTCACAATATTAAATATAAAGAGACAGATGGCTCTTAACACATATGCACTACTCTTACACTTTAGTTTAGAACAGCACAAACACAGGCGGAGTGATACACACACACAGTGAAGCCTCGGGGTACTGATGGTGTCAGACCATCAGTGCTCATGGAATGTCTCTCATCCAATCATATTCGAGGACCGGAACTAACTGTTGTGTGTGTGTGTGTGTGTGTGTGTGTGTGTGTGTGTGTGTGTGTGTGTGAGCGTGTATTTATCACTTTGTGGGTACCAAATGTCCCCATAAGGATAGTAAAACCCGAAATTTTTGACCTTGTGGGGACATTTTGTTGGTCCCCATGAGGAAAACATACTATCATACTAAATTATGTTTTTTGAAAATGTAAAAATGCAGAAAGTTTTCTGTGAGGGTTAGGTTTAGGGGTAGGGTTAGGTTTAGGGGATAGAATATAAAGTTTGTACAGTATAAAAACCATTATGTCTATGGAAAGTCCCCATAAAACATGGAAACACAACATGTGTGTGTGTGTGTGTGTGTGTGTGTGTGTGTGTGTGTGTGTGTGTGTGTGTGTGTGCCTATATATATATATATAATTCCCATCATTCTCCATGCTTATTTTCATTAGATTCTCAGCAGATTTATTTTTGTAATTCCCATTATTCTCTATGCTTATTCTAATTAGAACAATTATTTGCATCATTTTTTTTTTGTTATCATTATTAAGAATTATTACAATTATTATAAAGATATTACAACAAACATTACCATAGTGTGTGTTTACAATTTAAGTGGCTAATATATCATTATTTAATTATTTAAACTCATTAATTCCTCACATCACTCTAATGAGAATAGGATGGTGATGATTAGTCCTATGACAAATCTCATTACGAATCTATGTAGTCCCAAAAATCAGCTTCTTTTTATTGAAGCAGCAAATTATTTCATTCTTTTTATTTCGGGGTGAATTGGAGCCTTGCTTTTGTAAGATTCGCCATTTTCCCTTGTTCCTCTCTGTCCCTCTCTTTCTCACCTGGAGTGTCTGTGACCATGACCTTTTCGTAATCCTGTTCTCCTGTCTTACGATCATTCGTGTTTTTTGTGTTTAAAAGTCACATACTGCAGTCTATCCTACTGAATAACATTTTACATAAAAAAAACTGACAATAGCGCATAACTACCTAGAGGTGCTGGTGTTCTCTACAACAAAAGAAGTAAGAGCTAGCATCCATGAATATCAAGATTATATTTGATAGCATTAATATACTGATGTGCTCACACTGAACACCCTGATGAACATTTGTATTTGTGTGCAAATGTTAAATTAAGGAATATTTCACCCAAAAATTGAATTCTGTCATCGTTTACTCACCCTTATGTTGCTCCAAATCCAACTTTCTTTTTCTACATACTAACTTAAAAGAATGTGCATACTGTTCTATTCCATAAAATGAATGAATACAGTTGTCAGGGATTGTCAAAATTGTTTAAAGAGCCATAAAAGTACCATAAAGGTCTATATAACATACATGGCAAAGCTTCTGAAGCCATACGGTGAAATTTAAGTGATTATTTACTCATTATCTTCACATCTAATGTAGCTCTCAAATCTATTTTGCACTTCTACATATATTTAAACTTCGTATTCAGTCACAAGACCAAATCAAAGGTGTTGTTGATGTTAAAACTTAGCGCAGTGCTTCTTGGCACATCTAGGTTGAATATGCATGAATAAGATTTTACATTAGTTGAACTGTTCCTTTCATACCAGACTCCTAGTCTAAATCTCTGGCTTTCATTTCATCTTCAGTCCTTCTGCCTTGCCGTGAAACTGCCCGTCACTGTACTATTGTGTCATGTGCCATCTATATGAAGCACACTCGATTAATTCAAGACCATCTTCCATCATGCCGAATATCAGCTCCATTGAACTGAGCAATAGGGAGCAATACTGTCTTCATTATCAGTTCTATTATTTGAGGGAAGCATCTCGGTTGGGTGGATTAAAATGAAGGTTATCGAGGGACACTCCTAAAGAGAAATAAAAATGCTCTTTGCAACACCTCTGTCTCATCAAAGGACTCCATGCTTGATGCGTTCTCTATTTCTCAGAGCCATTATTTGTTGGAATATTCGTGTGTCTGTGTGTGCTCTCAGATGACTGACTCTGCAAGCGATATGACAGTCCATTAGATCAGTCAGACCCAAATGACTGTTTAAATAGCAATTCGGAGTTCTCATAATGTGATTCTTTGCACTCTAGAACTCTCTCATGCTTTCTCTCTCTTTCCCCATTAAAAGGTTATTATAGTCAATAAATCATCAGTTTATCTTTTTACAGTCATTAGCTTGATTTAAGCTGCTTGTTAATGTATCTAGTTCTCACCTCATAAAAAAAAAAAATCTATCTATCTATCTATCTATCTATCTATCTATCTATCTATCTATCTATCTATCTATCTATCTATCTATCTATCTATCTATCTACCTACCTACCTACCTACCTACCTACCTACCTCTCTCTCTCTCTCTCTCTCTCTCTCTCTCTCTCTCTCTCTCTCTCTCTCTCTCTCTCTCTCTCTCTCTCTCTCTCTATATATATATATATATAATTCATCTTCAAATTGGAAGACAATTTACACAAAGATCTACAAGTTTAGCTCAACTCCAGCATAATAGCCCCCCCACCCCAAATGTAATTTCTGTCATCATTTACTTACTTAATCATTCTCATGTCAATTTCAAGATATTAAACATGAGAACTGTGACATTGATATTTCCTAACGATTAAAATGGTATTCAGGCTCTGAAAAATGTCACGTGACCTTTTACAGTTCTTGAGAATTTATAAAAAGTAGCTACTCTGCATTATCCACAAGATGGTGCTGTTGTTTTTGCCAAAATGCCATTTCAATATTGCAGAAATTGTCTAAATGTGCATAACAGATGTCTTACATAGCAATGTGTAACAAATTATTGAAACAGATCCCACAAAATAACCATGTCTTATTTCTCAATTTCAATTTCTTTATTTTCACCTGCAAACTACAAGAGATATGTTTGACTTTTTTATTTGTTGTCCAAGATCACTCACTTCTCTTGCTTTTAGAAAACACTATAGATAGATACTGTAAATATGGTCAGCGCTGTTTCTGGTATCTTGCTCGATGCAGTCGGATCTCGAAAAGTACATTTTCACAGCAATTTTGAGTGAAAACAACCCACACGCTGATAGGCACATACTGACAGCTAACCGAATAAATTGCACATTATTAGAAGGATAAGACTATACATTCTCATTCTCTGCCTCCCTGTTCCATTAACAACACAGTCTGAAGTGGTGTAAAACATGGAAATGCAATCTATCATAAGAATTTTGTATGTATACTTAACAACAGTCTCTCGCAGTATAAAATATGGTAATATGATCATATATTCATGTTTCAAAAAGATGGAAATTGTTTTTTGTGGTGTATTTAGTGGGAAAACCAGGATGACTGAATCACATTTGCTTGCAGCGCTGATGATTTTGATGCAACACTCAAATACTGGCACAAAAGCTATTTAGGATTTGAGCCCAAACCCTGGGTGTAAGATTAAAATGAAATTGATGTTTGGATCCCATTTATGATCCTGAATGTGAGAAAAATGTATTCCAATCTGTAATGAGATTGGATGTTGGCAACTCAAATTAGGATACAGAGATAGTTACATTTTGCTTAGAACGTCCTTGTATCCTATTATATAGGATCAGAGAATACATGCATGCAAATATTAGGCAATATTACTATATAAATAGTATATCAATTATGTTATTAGTGTCTAATAATATTAATAATATTAATAATAATATATTGCCAGGTATTGTTCCTTTTTTCCTCTTGAACATCCTATATTATGTAAATAGACATGCATGCAATTATTATAATTCACTGTTTTTATAATGCAAAAAATCCTAAATATCTTGTCTAATATACATCATTACAGTGTTGCTTCAACAAAATTAAACTAAATTCAATGTTAAAGGGATAGTTCACCCAAAAATGACAATTCTTTCATAATTATTAATATCTGATCTCTGTAGTTCCATACAATGCAAGTGAATGGTGACTAAAAATTTGAAGCTCCAAAAAAGCACATAAAGGCAGCATTAAAAGTAATCCAGGGGTTGAATCTATATCTTCAGAAGCGATATGATAGGTTTGGGTGAGAAACCTATCAGTATCATTATTTAAGCCTTTTTTTCCTATAAATTATCTTCTCTGCCCAGTAGGTGGTGATATGTATGAAGTAAGCGAAATATTACTTATTAAATATTACTTAAATATTGATCTGTTCCTAACCCAAACCTATCATATTGCTTCAGAAGACACTGTGTATTACTTATATAATACCTGTATGTGAGTTTTTGAGCTTCAAAGTTTTGTTCATCATTCACGACATTGTATTGACCTACAGCATGAGGGTAAGTAAATAATGAGAGAATTTTCATTTTTGGGTGAACTATACCTTTAAATCACATTTCCAACTATGGCGACGGCATGGCTTATGAATATTAATAAGCTCTTGCTGACGTTTGTTTGTATCGTTCCAATGACGAACACTAGAAATACGAATATTAAATATGTAATAAAGGCGTTCCGTAGTCGACCTCCAATTCCAAAGGGTTGGCTCATGCATATTAATTAGGAATCCTTCGCCATAGTTTGATTTTTAAACTCGCTTATCAACAGACATCTGGGAAAAATATATTGTAAAGCACCCCTTTCTGGGCCACACTAATGGTTTCGTCTTTTCAGTGATAGTAGGTCTATCTCCGGTTCTTCACCTTCGGACAAATCGGATTTGTTTGTTAAAAAAATTAAATAAAAAAGCGCAGCAGAGGTTAAGAGGTTCGGTCTCTCCTTTCCGAGCACGAGCAGGATTGTCAAGCCGCCAAACTGGACCCGTTCAGAATGACCATGTTTAAAGGGAAACGTCGAAATCACCGGTGTGAGTTTCTCTGATCTTTAACTTGGGGAATATTTGTTGCTTTGCATTAAATGTGCTTTGCATCATTACCTAAATGCAACTATTTTCGTAGAAACTAAGCGTAATAACATGATATTTACAGAATAGGGGAGACCGGGGCTAGTTGTCACACGTGAAGTGCAGTTGTCACAATGGCTATATCTGAGTAACTGTTTTTGAGTCAAAAGTGCAACGCGTTAATTTTTTTATTTTTTTCTAGCAGTGTTTTTGCATGTTGTTTTAGTCCAAACCCTCTTAAAATTGAATGGTTTTGTGAGTTTTATCCTCCAAATGAAAAATTCAAGATCATATTTTTTTGCTATGGAGTACTGTGTTTTGCTATGGACTACTCGGGCATCTATAATAAATTATGGTAGGAAGACTATGCTCTTAGGACAAGGATACTTTAAATAAATGTGATATCGGGGCAAGTTGTCACGATTTTTATTAGTGCAAGATGTCACATTTGTGTTTAAAATGCTATAAATGTAGCCAAAACAATGGTTTGATCTTTGGTTTGACCTTTTTCATGATTTCTGCTTCATTATTTTCTTTTTCAGTTTCACAATTGTGTTGCTGTTTGCATTTTGCTGAAAGGTCTAATAGGCGGTTTAATGACAGGTTTCGTGACAACTTACCCCATATTGTGTGACAACATGCCTCACTTTTGTCATAGCCATTGTCATGATATCACACTGAATAGACTTGGTCTGTTCAGGTGCATGCAATCAGCAAATTCACCTTTTTGTGCATGTATAGTGATATACATGTTTACAAGCGACTGACATATAGTACCACAAAGAGGTATGACACATCCTCAGATTGGACTATACATTATACAAATGTTTCGATTCACTTTAGAATCCATACGTCTGATGTTTGATTTTGTTACTATCCTACCGTCTTTTATATCCCTTGACAACTCTACTGTTTAAGTTATTGCTGTAGATAATGGTCATGTTTTGATATTTTGCATTATCTATGCAGAAGCTGAACTAATCCTGCTTGAGGTAATGGACTGTGACAATGTTCTTTTCTAATGTCATATAGCCAGAATACATTGAGCTACTTAAAATGTTTCATCAAAAGCAAATTTGCCTTAATGGCACTTTCATGACCATTCTCCTCTTCTTCCTCCTCCTCATCATCTTCACCCTCCTCCTTTGCCATTATAATCATCATCATCATCATGACAGACCCGTGCAGATGATCCATTACACTTGAAATCTGAACTGGGCTATAGTAGCACATGATTTATAACACTAGTTCCAAAAATCTTCACATAGCTCTATAAAGACAGTTCATAGTGAACAATGCTGACACACTCAAAAGGAAGAATATTTATATATATATATATATATATATATATATATATATATATATATATATATATATATATATATATATTAGATATAGATAGATAGATACATTAAAGTACCATAAAAACTGTGCTTCTGAAGTCTTTGGATAGCTTTTTGTGACGAACAGAAAATTTAAGTCGTTATTCACTCAAAATCTTTTACTCCTTTTAGCTTTCAAATCAGATATGGCGTCTTTAAAGGCGTCAAGTCAAGTTTGATGTCATTGAGCACGTTTACATGCATCATCTTACACCGAATATGGGTGTCATAAACAGTTAAGCAAAAACAGATTGGCACACATTGATTTCTGGCCTTTACCCTGATTTTGTGTCGCATATAAACTCCTTTACACACATTCTTACCTGCTTAATGTGTGCAAGTGTTGGCTTACATTTAGAGGTCAAAAGCAGAGAATAACCTGATGATTTAGAGTCTTATGTAAACAGTTTTCTTGTGTTGTCAGATGTTTTTAATTAGCTGACTTTTGGTATAAACCAGTGCATTGGTATGCATGCAAATGCACTAAATTATGTTACAAGTTGTACTGAGTACATAGATGGTGCTTTTTGGTGATTTTGTCTTCTTTGGAGGTTGACAAACAAGGCCAGCCTGATCTCTTGAAAATTATGTGACTGTGGCAAAAGCACTTATGATATGTTTATCTGATGTGCAGTCTTGGTTGGCTTAAATGTTCTTAATTTTAATGAGAGTAAAACTGAAATAATAGTGTTTGGTTTGTCTGATTCTTTCAGTACTCCCAAAATAAATCTCGGTGATTTATCATTTTCTGTGAAGCCTTGGGTTAAAAATCTGGGTGTGGTTTTTGATGATGGTCTGAAATTTGACAAACAGATAAACACGGTGGTTAAGTCATGTTTTTTTCAGCTTCGACTGCTAGCAAAAGTTAAATCTATTCTGTCTAGTAAAAATTTTGAAAAAGTAATTCATGCCTTTATTAAATCGAGGCTGGATTACTGTAACTCACTGTATTTTGGGATTAGCAAATCAGCTTTATCCCGCTTGCAGATAGTTCAAAATGCAGCTGCAAGACTTTTAACTAGTACTAAAAAACGAGATCACATTGCGTCGGTGTTACGGTCCATGCATTGGTTGCCTGAGCGATACAGAGTAAATTTCTAAATTCTTCTTTTAGTTTTTAAATCTTTAAATGGTTTGGCTCCTCTTTATCTTTCGGATTTACTGACTGAATATCGTCCTGCTTTTTCTCTCCGGTCGTCCAACCAGAGATTGTTGTGCATCCCGAAGTCGAAGCTGAAATGTAGGTTCGACCGCACCTTTTCAGTAACTGCACCCAGGAATGCTCTGACCCTATGTATTAGATCTGCACCATCACTATCTGTTTTTAAATCTCTTTGATTTGGCAAATAACAATGAGGAAGTTTTATTGCACTGTATTTTAGTAATGATATTGTATTGTGGTATTGTTCTGTTCTTTATTGTGCAGCACATTGGTCAACCCTGGTTGCGTTTAATGGTGCTACATAAATAAAATTGACATTGACATTGTTTCAAAAGCAATTTGAAGTATACAAAACAGACATGCTTATTCTAAACCAGTGGCGGGCCGTGCGTTTAAAGTGTGATTCAGTTTCATCATACATTATGTCGCAGCTAGTCTCCTAAAAGCAAATGCGACATGAAAGGCAAATTTTCTGAAGCAACCATGCCATTTCACATCACTTCCATAACACTTTTGTCTCACGTGTCATCTTGTGTGCTTAACTGGGCTCCAGCCTCTATCAGGTGAGCTACAGCGCGAGCTAATAATGTTGGAATACATGTGTGAATGTTGGTGAGTCTGTAAAACAAGGATTAAAAAGTACCTTTTTTCAAACGATGCACGAGTAAAATTGTTTTGATAACATAACAGTGTATGAGTAATAGAGCAAAAAATTAAGTGTTCAGCCATTGTATTCATGATTTGTGTGAAAGTGAATATAACGCACAGTTGTTGTAGCGCCTCTAGTGTAATTTTTCCAGGAAACTGCTGCGAAACAAAAAATGCAGCACATAAATATCAGTTTGCAGAAATGTAATTATATAAATGCACATTCTATTAGACTAGGTTGAACATGGAGGCCTCCCATTGATATATTTGTGAATGCTTGTTTAGAGTGGCTCTGACTCAATACTACAGTTATCAATGAACAAGAACCTGCTAGTTTACATCATCTTATAGGATAAAATGCTATTTCTGTTTTCATCTGGAATACCTTGAACCCCTCAATGAGAATAGAGAGGTATAGGCAGAAAATGAAATGATCAGAATGGTTTTTTTCTGGTGAGATTAACTGATAATATAAATATTTTCTTGATTAATTTGTATAAAAAAATCTTTATCGAACCTCTCTGCCTCCCTGTCCATAATAACTGTCCTCTCTGGGCTTTTTGCCTACTGTGTGATAACCCTGTCAGTGCAGGTTTATAGATCTCGGAGCCATAGTGCACATCTGATGGATAGATTTGACCTAGTCATCCCACTGGGCCGTGAGGAATGCTGTGACTGGGTGTGATGAGTGTGGACTTGGCCCCAAGAGCTGTATAAATTTCACAAGAATTCCTTTATTTTAGACAGATAACCTCTTGGTCTCACACAAAATACTTACACAGACAGCCAAAAATAAAAAGTGATGTAACTGTTTCGATGTTAAAAGACTTTCTCCTACCATATCTGAATATGCGAGACAACTAGAAGTACGTCATAGGTTCATTTTCCTGAAAAATGTTTGTATATGAGCATTCTTACTAGCCTGAAATTGCAACTTTAGTCACTTTCACACCTACAGTCTTTTCCTAAAAATGAATGCTGTGGAGGTGGGAGCGTGGTTGAGCACTGATTTGTGAATGCAGAGCAAGATTGGGAGATGAGAGCAGGAAGGAGTCCCACCAAGTTGTTTGTGTTTTGCAGTGAGAGCGGAGAGAGGAGAGAGAAAATGACACACAAAGTTGGCTGCTATCCGTTGGTATCTAGCTCTTTAGCCATTTAAGTTCGAGGTGGTCCACAGACCGGGGGCACAGATGGCTGTCGCTGACTTCCTCTCAAGAAATGGGGGGTGGGGAGTGGGGTAGTAGTGGGCAGGCCAGTTGGCTACACTTGGTAATGTTTGACCTGCAGCGTGAAGCTTTCTGTTTTCACGCTCCCTATTATTGAGTTAAGCTTGCGGTAAAGCTTGACTTAACTACATGCTTGTGTCTGGTCTCTTTATTCTTACATCAACTGGCATATAGTGAAAGTTAATGACAGGATGGCGAAGGAGATCACAGGGAGGTTATTGCCATGATAAAAAGTTTGTTGTGAAATACTAAAAGACATGTCCAAAAAACACGATGATAATCCGTTTACACGTGGAGAGAAAATCTAAAGGTCAGTAATGCATAAATTTCCTATTCAATATTTTGAAAAATCATATCAGCATTCTAATCTAATGCATCTGAATCTTAACTGTAGGCTGTTATGTTCCGCATTATATTGAATTGAACTTTTAATGACTCTAAACTCATACTGAACTAATCAACATGTTAATATTGTGGAGTTTCACTTTAATCAATTGCCATCTAAATGTATTTTAGTGCTGTAGGCTAATTTATGCGTTATACATTTGCAGATGAAGAAGCTCAGCAAATGCAAATGGAGGAAGATTTAAAATCTTGAAAAAATCAAATGCTAGTATTTCTAAAAGTGGACTCTGCATTACACATATAGTTTTGACAGTTTTATCTAGTTTTGATTAAAAAAGTGTTTTTTCATTCACAGAATTATTGGGCAAGGTTAATTGAAAGAAGTGCAATAATAGAAAACATTAGGCAATAATACATAGGACTAATAATGTTTTTTGTTTGTTTTATGGTAATTTATTAATTTAATTTAATGTTTTGTTTTTGTTCTGTTAATTTATAATTTATTTAATTGATCAAACCCAGATAATGCTGCAGATATGTTTCAAAAGCTATACAAATTATTTTATTTAATCTTGGGCTGATGTTAGTGTTCTAATAAAGCACAATGTAGCTTTTCTTCTAGTATTGTGTATTTATTTTTCATTTAATACACCTGCATGGAAGGTTGTGATGTTAAAAAGCATACTGAAATAACTTTACTGTGGAGAGGTAGTTAGGCGCTAATTTTGGGGTTTCTCTAATCCAGGAGTGTGACGCGAGCAATGGACAACCTGGAGTGGAGCTGAAGCGGAGTGATTAAAGAATGCTTTGAGCGTGGAGGGCAAATAGTTGCCGCTCCACACCACTCACAATCTCTGGTCCAGACTTAGAGGGGAGAAAGAGAACGACACACAAAGATGGCTGTGTGTGTGTGCATCTGTGCTGAAAAGCCATTAGTGTGTGAAATAAAAACTTGCGTGGATTGTTTAACTGGCTCCCATGTCCTGCTTGTCAGGAGAGTTAAGAACCTTGTCACAAACACCAATTTTCCATTTAGTACAAATACGCATATATCAGGCAATTTCCCGTAATGAGCAATTTTGATGCATGGTGTAAACAAAGTTGCATGATTAACGTTTTGAGTACATATGAGATCAGAGCTTGCCGATGTTAAAAAGGGAGGGAGATGACATTACTCTGCGACATTTATACATACTCAGCGCCAAAACATGTTTTTTCTTGAAAGTTCCATTGGTTTTATTTAAACTAAGCACATAGCTGCATCTGCACAAACTAATTCATATCAGTTGTATCAGCCTCACTTAATGACCTTATTCAAGTCTTCCAGCTCTGATCTTCTAAATTCACAGAGCCCAGATGTTCTACCTGTTGGTACATTTAAATTCCTGCAAGGCGTGTGGCAGATGTCTAACTTGTGCTATATCATAGTGGATTGCTTCTCTTGTGATTGGAGAAAAAGGGGAATACAATTTCTTAGGACACACTAAATGAGAGAAATCCAGATAGAAAAGTGAGTATCCCTGTGCTGCAAAAGCAGTAAGAATGGGCTCCCACAAGAATAAAAAGCCACTTTTCCACAGCCACTATATGCTTCATGTCCCTAATTCTCTGGACAGAATTCTTGGAAATCTCAACCAGCCAATCAGACTGCATTCTATTTAGAGCAACAGACCCAATGCAAGTGGCTTTGATGTGTTTCTGGTTCAGATATGCAGTTCTCTCAGTTAATTAACAAAATTACCTTATATATGCTAATCAGAGTGCCATATTTTTTTTCACATCATGTTAAAGGGGTAGTTCACCCAAAATGATTTACTTACCCTCATGTTGTTCCAAACTGTATGACTTCCTTGCTTTTGTTGAACACAAAAGGAGATGTTAGGCACAATGTTCAGCCAGAGTCACCATTAGTTTTTCCATACAAATCACCAAATCATCATCATTACTTCAAAGTCTTTAAATCCTGGCTGCAATATGTAAAATATTAGTGATTTCCGATTATTTTAAATAAATATTCTGGGTTCAATACAAGTTAAGTGCAATTGACAGCATTTGTGGCATAATGTTGATTACCACAAACATTAATTTTGACTCATCCCTTCTCTTCTTTAAAGCAAAAATCAGGGGTACAATGAGCCACTTACAATGGAAGTGAATGGGGGGCCAATCCTTAAACGTTTAATATATAGTCATGTCTATGTATAGTCACAAGATGTAAACAATATGTGTGTTAACATGATAAAATCCCTTACTAATCTTCTCTGTGTGCTGTTATTTCCAATTTTACTTCGTTGCCATGACAATGTAATGTCTAAACAACCGTAAAAACGACAATTTAAACAACATTACTGCTCAAAGTTTTTAAGTTTTAAGGATTAGTTTAAGTACTTTTCTACAATTATAAGTAGAAATGGACAGATACTCGTACATGCATTCATCTTCACATGTTACATGCAGCATTTCTCTCCACACAGTCTATTTGAGCAATAGCAAAAGACTGTTTTCTTTAGACTCTTTGTTATCCTACACACCAAGGCTTCAAAATAATGTGAGTTATGTGTAAAGAAGATGCTGGAAAATGGTAAATGAATTACTGTCCCTTTTACTTAGTCCAACAACAACACAGGACAAGGCAATCAAACGAATGTCGAACTCCGTCAGGCTCAAAGCAAAAAACATTGAACAGTCAATCAGTACTAGGCTGGATTGACCACTCCATGAATGCACAGAACAATATGCAAAAAATAACAAAGATAAAGCATGAATAGCATATCCTGCATGTTAGCTGGGTTACTTTTAAAGGAAAGCTACTCAGTAATTACTGAAAATGAGTGACTATACAAAGATAACAAATTTAATGGCATACATATGCAAACACTAAACTACTCATATCGGTAATCAGTATGGGCCGATGCCTAAAACTAGGGACTTGGTATCGGTCTTCAAAAATTTGTATCGGTGCATCTCTGATTATAACATTCACATTTCTGCCTTTTTAAACCCTCCAAAAATTGGCCCTATTCACTTCCATTGTAAGTGTCTTACTGTTTCCTCGATTTTTGCTTTTTATAAAGACAAGAAGGGAAAGTTGTCATAATTATTAGGTATTAATAATTATTCAAATATTGATTAAGCTTAACTTAAACTGAACACATTCCTTTAAGCTTCTAAAATCTCTTGCTGTTCTGTGGTTTAAAGGACAAACATTTTCTGTAACTGATTTAGTTATTTAGTTAGAAAAATTCCTCCACCAGATTATAATCAAAAGGCATCATCTTTCATATGGCAGAATTAGCAGAGTGTACCCACACTGGTGATGTTTATGTTTGCTTTAGCCGGTCACGTTTTACTGCATGCATCTGATCACCAGCTAAATGCCTGTTAACGCCTCGCTCCCTCTGGCTTCTACAGTACTGCATTATTTACTCATTAAAAGCAGAGTTTGTGTTTGATGTCTTGGCTTTTCGTCACACCATGGTATTGTCCGCAGAAGAGTTAAAGGTTCATATGAGGATGTGATGAGGATTGTCTGCCTGCCTATGGAGGTCCCTGCAGGGCTGAGATTTAGGGCTGTCTAATAAACTATGTAGTGTGCAGACTGACCATCTCATGTAGACACAACTCTACAATTTTAAGACATAAGGAAGTCAATGATTCTTATCAGATGTGGCACATTTACTTAGGTCAGTAAATCATTTTTGGTGTGTTCCACAAAAGAAAAAGTCAAATGGGTTTGGAATAACATAAGGGTGACTAAACAATGACAGAATTAACATTTTTGTGCGAATTATCCCTTTAAGTAAGTAACACTCAACTCTTTATCTGCATTATGCTCTATGCAAATGACCCTTTCATAATGGGACGACTTTGGTGTGGTTGCTCAGTTATTTTGGTTCTTCAGGAAAGCCTTTAGAATGCTTATGAAGGTTGTATTTCCATATACTATAAAGGAGGTAGTTTGGGTGGATGTAGCTGTGGTTAGGATACTGATAGAGCTAACATCATTGGATTGATCCCAATTGAGTGACCCGTGAACTGGAAAGTTGCAGAGAGAATCCAACACCATGGGCCTCAGTCAGGATAGATGCCATATTTAACTTAATATGCAAATGAAAACAAGTATTGCAATTCCGAATTCAGCCACTGTGAATTTGGCGACAATGTTCTTCAGCTGAAATCGACATGTGCTTAATGAAATTTGAACTACTGCCGCCAGTGAAATGTCCACAAAGTGTCACCAAAAGTGAGTTGTAAAGAGAGTAGTTTTTAGTTTAAATTATGTAATTTATTCAACAGGAATGCATATTTTATCAATTATACACCCTTAACTTATCCCTAACCAACAGTGGAGTAAACAGTTTTATCTTATAGGGAAAATGCAACCTTGTGCTTATTGATTATGAAAACGTGATTTTCATGGGACCAGAACGCGTGTTGTTTAGGCTGCTTATGCTATGTGTTATCAAAAGTGCCACAGGGAAAGGTAAACGCATTTGAATTGATGCAAAAATGTCTGATGGCATATCTTGGCAGAACAGTGTTCTATGAGGGTACTGGCGCTTTCGTTATTTTTCGCCTGAAAATATTTGTAAAGATGACATATTTTCTAAGTTTTGTTGGCTGAACAGCACTGCACACCAGTTGAATGGACTGTACTTTCAAAATCCCTTTTAAGGCAAGTCATGTAACTCGACGGCCATATTTGTAATGCTTCCGAGTTGCCATTTTCAGTCTTGCAAGTGTAGCTTCTTTCTATGCAAGGATGGAAAGACCAAAATATCCAAAATGTTTTGTTAATATTAAACTCAAATATTATATTTCGAATCAACAATAAAATCTGACAATGGTATCATAAATGCTGATTATTTAGCTCATGCCCAACAAAAGAATAATTTTCAGGATAATCCATATTATACAACATATGCAGGGACAATTTTAGGATTTCAATGTTAGGGGAGCTAAGCATCCAATGACATTTATAAGATGGGCACATTTCATATATTCCACCCTGTTGCATAGTAAGTGTTTTCATTCAAGATATAGATAATTAATTCAGAATATTGTCATGTATTTAAGTGGCTGATCTCATTATAATGTTTTCCATCCCTCACAGCTTTATTCATTTAGATCAAATTCAATATGGTGTCTACCCTGACAAATGTCCATTGAGCAAGGAACATAACCCATGGGGCTGTTCCTGGATTTGGTTAACTGTAAGCTGCTTTGGCTCAGGATCCCTAGAGTGATCAACCATTGTGGTAGTTGTCATATCCAATGGATTTCATTGGCCAAAGTAACAAGTTTTGTGTACGGCCTTTTCACTCATATGATAGATCAAAGATTGATGCTTTCCTATATGTGGTGTATTAATGTGATGGAGTCTGGAGGATGACTCTT